>NC_062532.1:21667947-21677947 GCF_022655615.1 Tachysurus fulvidraco | reverse complement strand
CACAATACTCAAGGAAAACACAGACAACACAATACTCACAGACAACACAATACTCACTGACAACACAATATTCACAGAAAACACACTACTCACAGACAACACAATACACACAGACAACACAATACTGACTGACAAAACACAGACAACACAATGCACATAGACAACAAACAATACACACAGACAACACAATACTCGCAGACAACACACAGACAACACAATACTCACAGACAACACACAGACAACACAATACTCACAGACAACACACAGACAACACACTACTCACAGACAACACAATACACACAGACAACACAATACTGACTGACAAAACACAGACAACACAATACTCGCAGACAACACACAGACAACACAATACTCACAGACAACACACAGACAACACAATACTCACAGACAACACAATGCTCAAAGGCAACACAGTATTTACAGACAACACAATACTCAAGGAAAACACAGACAACACAATACTCACTGACTACACAAGATTCACAGAAAACACAATACTCACCGACAACACAATACTGACTGACAACACACAGACAACACAATGCACATAGACAACAAACACAAACAGACAACACAATACTCACAGACAACACACAGACAACACAATACTCACAGACAACACAATGCTCAAAGACAACACAATACTCACAAACACACAGACAACACAATACTCAGACAACACAATACACACAGACAACACAATACTCACAAACACATAGACAACACAATACACACAGACAACACAATACTCACAAACACAGACAACACAATACACACAGACAACACAATACTCACTGACAACACAACACAATAGACAGACAACACAATACTCACTGACAACACACAGACAACACAATGCACACAGACAACACAATACTCAAAGACAACACAATACTCACAAACACACGAACAACACAATACACAGACAACACAATACTCACTGACAACACACAGGCAACACAATGCACACAGACAACAAACAACACACACAGACAACACAATACTCACAGACAACACACAGACAACACAATACTCAGACAACACAATACTCACAAACAACACAATACTCAGACAACACAATACTCACAAACACACAGACAACACAATACTCACAAACACACAGACAACACAATACTCACAAACACACAGACAACACAATACACATAGACAACACAATACTCAGACAACACAATACTCAACAACAACACACAGACAAGACTATACTCACAGACAACACACTGACAACACAATACTCAGACAACAAACCAAACACAGACAACACAATACTCACAGACCATGTATCAATTATCTTATACATCACCTAACATAACTATCTTATGAAACAATAAAAAAAGTGCTGTATTAAATATGTTTTTAAATAAATAACAGCCACACTACACACGAGTAGGTATATACACAGATACACAGATTTTCCACCTTCATTAAATACTTTATTTTTCCATTTTCAGGAAATTATTTATAATTATAATAATATAATTAATGTGACTTTCTGTTCAACTGTTCTATTTTATTCTATTCTTTCTTAACAATATGCTAACAAGCTGAAAGTTAAGAACAAACTTAAAGAACTAAGTGTAACTGGGCAAAGCTGAGTTTATTAAGTTGAGAACCAAAGACATGCTTGATCTTGGAGAAAGGATTCGTTTATGGTGTTTAATTGCCAGAAGAAGAGCACTTTGATTCAGGTGATATGAGACTGCCCTGTCTGTGGCTTACCACTTCCTGCCAAACAGGAAGCTGTTCTGTGACTATTCTCATAAATGAGTATGAGATGAATCTCATGTACTTATAAGTGTAAGTTGGGTTTCAAGCAATTGCAAGGTCATGCATGCTTTAACGTCACACCTAATTTTGTCTAATGCACCTTTTATATCTATAGTTTATAGAACTTCAAAGGATCAAAAAGTGCTGATGTGACCTGGGCAGAAGGTGAGTTGGATGTCTGATCTAGAGAGTAAATTAAATGGATTCAAATGAAAATTAGACTTACCAGCCAGCAGAGAAGCTCTAAGAACACCGACTGTAGAGAGAAATAAAGAGGAGGAAGTTCATGAAGCCAGTGATGGAAAAACCAAAGCTGTCTTTTGTTTATTAATAATAATAATAATAATAATAATAATAATAATAATAATAATAATAATAATAATAATAATAATAAACCCCGGATCAATCCTAGCCAGAATTTATTGGCACCTTTCATAAAAATAAAAAATGGGTAATAAATGTTAGAACACTCTGTCCATTTTATTAGAAACACTGTGCACCTGTTTATTTAGGCAGTTATCCAATTATTCAACATGCAGAGGAAACACAATGTATAAAAAACACAGATACAGGTCAAGAGCTTGTGACCAATAGACCATCTGATTCCTTTTTGCCTAATCTTTAATCAGTTTGTGTGAGTCTGTAATCTTATCCTGTTGTAGCCCATTCACCTCAAGGTTTGACATGTTGTGCTTCTTGAGCTCGGGCGACATCAGCAGTGAGCAGGAATTTGTCCACCCAAAGTTTTTTTTTATTTTATGGAAAAAAATACAGAAAATAACAGAATGATTTTTGAATCAGATGGAGGTGATAGACTATCGACATTGATCTGTCTGTCGCAGCCCAACCCAAAGGAACCTTTTGAGAAAGATATTAAACATTTTACAAAATGTTTATGGTTATTTTGTTGGAATTTTGTTAATGTTAAATTCAAATTCACTTTATTTGTGTAGCACTTTTAACAATTCCCACTGTTCAAGTTCAAGTTCAAGTTCAAGTTTATTTATATAGCACATTTACAAACAGCCACACGGCTGACCAAAGTGCTTCACAGTGCGTTTGATATTTCAGATACACTTAAAAAATACACAATAAGATAGTACAAGAAACTAAAATAAGAAATCAAAAAAATAAAATAAAATAAAATAGCCAGTTTAAGACCATAAGATATAACAGACATAAAACCCTGAGCAATCATGAAAAGGCTAGAGAAAATAAGTGGGTCTTTAGCATGGACTTAAAACTAGAAATGGTGGGTGCCATCCTAATCTCTAGTGGCAGGGAGTTCCATAATTCAGGACCGGCCACAGAAAAGGCACGCTCTCCTCTACGCATGAGCCGTACACGAGGGACAACCAACAAAGCCTGGTCAGATGAACGGAGACTTCTAATAGGAAAATAGGGATGAAGAAGTTCAGATAGGTAGAGAGGAGCGATATTATGGAGAGACTTATAGACAAAGAGTAAAATCTTAAAATCTATTCTCTGAGAAATCGAAAGCCAGTGTAGAGATTTGAGAATGGGAGTGATGTGTTCATGTTTGCGACAACTGCAGAGAAATCTGGCAGCAGCATTTTGAACGAGCTGGAGACGCGTAATCTGAGTTTTAGATATACCGCAATATAAAGAGTTAAAGTAATCTAAGCGAGAGGTTATAAACGCATGAACAGCCATTTCTAAGGTCTTAGGGGTAAAAAAGTGTTTAATTTTGGAGAGAATCTGCAGTTGGTAAAAGCTAGACCCGATAACGGACGAGATGTGTTTGTCAAATTTTAAGTTCTGATCAATAAAGATGCCAAGATTCTGCACCTGTGAAGATCTAAAAACAGATAAACTCTCTAGATTGAAGCTTGAGGACTGAGAGTTCTCATTTGGGCTAAACATTATTACTTCAGTCTTTTCTTCATTTAAAAACAGGAAATTTTGTAAACTGTAAAACTGTCTCAGAGCAGTTTTACAGACGTATTAAAGCAGATAAGTGATAAAAAATTAAATATGCATAACAATAACAATAAGAAAAAATAAGAATGAAAATAAATATATGAATACATACAATTGAAGTTTAAAATTAAAATAAGGCTTTGTTAAGATTGGTGTTATTTTACTGGTCACTGCTGCACTCTTGTCATGGTGACACTCTTAAACAAAGTGTTGACCAGTTCCTTGAAAACTACGGTTGAAATAACAACTTTAGCAACACTGCAAGTGCATGCAAAGAAATTCTCACGTCTGCAAAGTTTATAGCAATAATTCAGTAAGTGTGCTTTGAGTGACATTGACAATAATATATAACTAACACAGGGCTCTCAAGTCTCACACACTGAGCGTGACGGTGACTCACAGGGCTCTCATGTCTCACACAATGAGCGTGAAAGTCACTCATCTCTTTTGTCATGCTCTCCTGCCACACACACTGCATTTGTCACGCAGAAAAACGTACTATTTATAATATATTTAATATGCCGCAGCACACTCCAGAACAATCCTCTCCAGAAGTTATGGGCACCATTCATAAAAATTAAAAATGGGTAAATGTTAAAACACTCTGTCCATTTTATTAGAAACACTGTGCACCTGTTTATTTAGGCAGTTATTCAATTATTCAACATGCAGAAGAAACACAATGTATAAAAAACACAGATACAGGTCAAGAACTTGTGACCAATAGACCATCTGATTCCTTTTTGCCTAATCTTTAATCAGTTTGTGTGAGTCTGTAATCTTATCCTGTTGTAGCCCATTCACCTCAAGGTTTGACATGTTGTGCTTCTTGAGCTCAGGCGACATCAGCAGTGAGCAGGAATTTGTCCACCCAAAGTTTTTTTTTAATTTTATGGAAAAAAATACAGAAAATAACAGAATGATTTGTGAAACAGATGGAGGTGATGGAGACTATGGACATTGATCTGTCTGTCGCAGCACAACCTGCAGCAACCTTTGGTGAAAGATATTAAACATTTTTCAAAATGCTTATGATTATTCTATTGGAATTTTGTTAATGTTAAATTTAAATTCAATTTATTTGTGTAGCACTTTTAACAATTCCCATTGTCTCAAAGCAGCTTTACAGAAGTATAGAAGAAGAAAAGGGTATATATATATATATATATACGTATATATATAAATATATATATACGTATATACGTATATATACGTATATATATATATATATATATACGTATATGTATATATACGTATATACGTATATATACATAGTATACGTATATATATATATATATATATATATAGATATATATATACGTATGTATATATATATATATATATATATATATATATATACGTATATATATATATACGTATATATATATATATATTATATATATAGTATATATATATATTATATATAAGGTATATATAATACATGTATATATACGTATATATATATATAGCTATATATATATATATATATATATATATATATACGTATATATATATATATATACATATATATTTATATATATACGTATATATATATACCCTTTTCTTCTTCTATACTTCTGTAAAGCTGCTTTGAGACAATGGGAATTGTTAAAAGTGCTACACAAATAAATTGAATTTAAATTTAACTAACAAAATTCCAACAAAAAATATATATATGTATATATATATATAGGAGACTTCAGGTAAAAGTAAACCTGCTTTGTAAATGTCTTCATCTGGAGAATGTCTTCACATTTAAATATATATTTAAATTCTGGCATCATCCAAAGCATAGTAAGAAATTTCTATTTTAAAAAAATAGAAATATATACCCCAAAGGATATAATTCACATATAAAATGTGGAAATTATACATTATACAATAATATTAATCACAAGACAAACGTATTGATATAAATGTTGAATTTACCGAGCGTTAAAGTGAGGTGAAGATTCAGCATCCTGGTCCTTAAGATGTAAATCAGTTTGATGCTAATTACAACATTCACTGCTGCACAAAGAACCTCATGAGGTAATGACAAGCGATGCTTTATGTTTCTTCATGCAACCAAATAGGTGGAGTTTATTTATGGTCAGTTCCTGTTAAAGTGAGTAAAAAACCTCAAAGTTTTTTGCTGCATGTTAAACTTATATGTCTATATAAGGCTTTGTTAAGATTGGTGTTATTATACTGGTCACTGCTGAAATCTTGTCGTGGTGACACTCTAAAACAAAGTGTTGACCAGTTCCTTGTTCTAAAAGGCAGAAACCATAAAACTACGATTGAAACCACAACTTTAGCAACACTGCAAGTGCATGCAAAGAAATTCTCACGTCTGCAAAGTTTACAGCAATACTTCAGTAAGTGTGCTTCTGAGTGACATTGACAATAATATATAACTAATGAACTGACCTTTATCCTTTATGCTGTGATTTGACTGATTTCCTCCTTTACTTCCTGTCTACTTCCTATTTGTGTGTTTCATGTTCTAGAAATCATGAAGAGGTTGTTAATGAGATAAAGTATAAAACCTACCGAATTGTACAATCCAAAGAGAAGAGCTGATCAAATGATTTCACTGGACACAGAAAAGCCATTTGGTTAATGAGACAAACCAGTAACTAGAAAAAGTCTGAAGTAAATGTACATAAATTAATTTTGTCATTTAAAACCACATTTAACATTTTGTTGAAGCTTTCGTCATTTTGTAGACATTAAATTGAAACGTCTGACTGAATGACGACAAATGACGATTTTTAGAAAACGTAAAAGCTCAATAAATTCTTAAATAATTTTGTTCATATTTCAGTTTAGTGATTTTGTATCAGTAACAATGAATGTTTTTATAGTTACTTAAAGAAACCTGAGCCAAATGTGTGAAAGCAACAACTCAGAAATGTGTGTTGGTGTAAAACGATCTAAAACTAAACGATCACTGTTGAAATTCTATTCTATAAAATCGAGCTGTGTGAAAGAACAGAGCTTTTTTCATCATGATCAGAAACACACACAAAACATCAGTCTTTAATAAAAATTATCATCATCATCATCATCATCATCATCCAGTTCATGGTACAAGAGAAACAACATTTGTGCGTTTGAATGTGTAACAAGTGTCGGAGCAGAACAGAAAAAAAAAGAACAGAAGACGACGTCTTTGTGCTGGAGGCCGTGTGACATCGACATGTTTTAAGACGTGTGAAATGATGTGGCTCGCTGGCAGTGATAGTTTTTGGGCAGTGTTCTAACATGGTCATGTTCACGTTTACTGAACACCGAAAGGAAGTTCAGAGGAAGCCGAAACACGTTGAGATTCGAGATTCTGTGCAAGTCGCGTGCATAGTCAAAGTGAAACGTGGAAGTCTTTCAAGCATCTTAATATCTGTTTTATTTTGTGAAGAGGTATTGCACACAGGTACAGTGATGATTCGTGTCTTCAGTGGAAACCGGGACCGAAAGTGAGGAGGCATGTGTTATAGCTTTTAGATGCTCATGGTGGTGGTACCTCAGGGGGTAAATAGTCTGGGATCAGGACCGGATCATGGTGAGTTTGTAGTGAACATGTTGGATGCCGAAGCCGGTGACGCGATGGATGAAGTTCAAAGGCCAGTTTGGTATTCATTTGCAGCAACATCTTGGGAGGGAAATGAACTGAATTCTCTTTCAACAACAGACTCACTGCTCTCATGATGCAAGTCCAACGTTTGCGAGATTCGATCCCGGTGTCCGGTGTCGCTCGGCCTGGTCCGTACACGCAGAGTTACTGTGGAGCTACGGGAAAACTGATTGTCTCACGGAGGCAGTGGAGTTGTAGATGAGGATGAATGAGAAGGACAAAACCGAGGCAGTGTTGTGGTTGTGTACATGAGAGTGTAATAATCTCTCTGCAGACCGGGCTTTCGGGATTTGACTGCACTGTAAAAGATAAACGCTTCATGTGTAAAATGCTTAAGTCGGTTGTTCGACAGAGGCGGACAAATCGGTATCCTGGAACTTTTTAGAGACTGGACCACACATCTGACTGTGAAATGATTTAATGGATGACTGCATACGTGTTCATTGCATTAGCTAACCATAGTGTGTGTGTTTTGATACATTACTGACTTGTTCACCTCCACTGTTAACATTCCTTAATAATTTGTTCGATGATCTTCTGAACAGATCTAACAATGACGAGATAAATAACCTTCTGTCTTTAGTTACGTTTGAATTTTCACCCCTCCCCCGTTTCCAATATTCAACCTGCTTCACCTGCCACTGACAATTGCCACCATGCCCCTCCCCCGCTGACAATCGCCACCTTGCCCCTCCCCCGCTGACAACTGCCACCTTGCCCCGTCCCCGCTGACAATCGCCACCTTGCCCCTCCCCTGCTGACAACTGCCACCTTGCCCCTCCCCCGCTGACAATCGCTACCTTGCCCCTCCCCCACTGACAACTGCCACCTTGTCCCTCCCCCGCTGACAATCGCCACCTTGCCCCTCCCCACTGACAAACACCACCTTGCCCCTCCCCACTGACAATCGCCACCCTGCCCCTCTCCCACTGACAATTGCCACACTGCTCCCCCCTCAGTGTGATTGTGAGTATGAGATTAGTTCCGACTGAACAGCGTGAAAACATCATAACATCCACAACAATCTTTTTCTGCAGTGAAGTGAGACAGCAAACAGAACTGAACTATATTCAACTCTTAGGACAAATAAGAGTAAATGTGAGATTTTTTTTTTTCCTGCATCGACACAATTTTTGAAATCATCTCATTTTCTTTCAATATAGATATTTATATATTCATATATCTTTCTTAAGAAAACAAAACAAACACAAAAACATGTCCCTGATGACTTCTGGACATCGGACGTCCCGTGTCTCCGGTTTGTCGTCTCCTCGTTCGTTAAATCTACAGATTACGGGAAGTCCAAAAACGTCACTGTAGAGTTCATATGGGAGTGAAAAATAGAAAGGTTTCCTGCGAGTGTGCACCACGTACACGATCTCACGTCCTTCCCCGCGTCGCCGATTAGAATCCTCCGTCTGGTGTTAGATCGCAATCCAACGTGCAAGCTGCTCCAGATCAGATTGGTAAGTCAGGAGTTCTACTGAAGAGCACACCTTGTTAGTGTGACTCAGTCTCAGCCTGTGTGTGTGTGTAAGTGTGTATGTGTGTGTGAGAGAGAGCGAGAGAGAGAGAGAGAGAGAGAGAGAGAGAGAGAGAGAGGATCGTCTCAATCAGCCACGTTACACATCACGGTCCTGAAGCCAGGCTCTCACTCTCAGACTCGGCTGCACACTTGCCTCCGTGGTTCCTGAGTCATGGAGCAGCTTCCAGGCAAACATGTTAATATAAGTGTGTGTTTGTGTGTGAGAGAGAGAAAGTGTTTGTGAGAGAGAGAGAGAGAGAGAGAGAGAGAGAGAGAGAGAGAGAGAGATTCAGGGCGAGTGTGACGATGGGCTGCTGTGTATGGAGCTAGGTGAGAGACTTGGGCTGCAGCTGCTGGGAGGATTCACACTGCTGTTCTCCAAACCCTCAGAGTTCTCCAGCATCTCCTGGATGAGTGGAGGCATGGAGCCAGGGATCTCCATCTTCAGCGTGATCACTCGCTCTGCACCTGGGGAACGAGAGACAGAGAGAGAGAGGGAGAGAGAGAGAGAGAAAGAGAGGTGTAATGGTCAGATGGTCACCTCCGCTGGTAGCACATTCTGATCATATACAGTATCTTTATATAAAGACTCTCCAGGAAGCACTGACGTGGTCAATAAATTGCATAGCCACGCCCCCTCCAGCAGGCACATAACTATATACACATCTCTATCTGTACTGTTCCACTTTATACTGTGAAAAATATTTTATTACTATTTTTTTTTACTCTGTTTGGTTAGATGATGTTAAATAATTTTCTATTAGATCCTGTTTCTCACCTTTAGCGCTGATGCTCCTGAGGTCTGTGATCTTCATCAGCATTTTGGGGAACATGTGTGGTTTATGAGGCCTCCTCTTCCTCACATAGATCTTCAACGCTTCCAGCAGCGGCTCCTGCAGGATGTCCACCTTGTCCGACTCCTCCAGGTCCTGACGATCTGTACAGACGGAGAAAAGACTCGTGATATCAGTTAAAGTTCTTTATTCACTTCGCTTCTAGTGTGACGCACTCATTAGTGTCAAACATGCAGTGGAGTCAAACTCCTTCAGCTAGAATCTGTCTGTAAACTAGAGTGTGAAAACTTTGATCTTGCTAAAACATCACTCTGCTTC
>NC_062532.1:21635447-21662947 GCF_022655615.1 Tachysurus fulvidraco | reverse complement strand
GTCTGTAAACCAGACCCACGCTTACAGCTATCAGCGTAGAGCTGCAGAAACTGAACCTCATCGTTTCTTAACTCCACCTTCAAACCTCAGGCCACGCCCCCTCGCCGAGTCGACGCTCTGATGAAGAAGCGACAGTGTTTTCTCAGCAGCGTTACTTTAGCCTCGTATCTACCCTGTCTTGGTCGAACCGCTCGGTTCCCGTCGTCTTCGTCCTCGGACCGGAATCCTCGTTTCCCTTCATGCGCCGCTGCACGTTTTTACTATTTCACTCGTTTTTCATTCTATTAACACCTGCAAATGTAAATTCAATGCTCCACACACACACACACACACACACACACACACACACACATCTGAAACAGAGTAAATGTTGCCTGCGGCTCCTCCTCCTCCTCCTCAGCCCATATTCATCTCTCCCGAGCGAGTGGAGGTGCCAGCGTGGGCCGTGGAAACCCATCTAATGGAACCATTAAAGAACTATTAGTGCAGGGAAAGTCATTTTTCACCACACAACACCACACACACACCCACACACACACACACACACACACACACCACACACACTGAGAGGCTTCTCCATATCGAACAGAAACTCCCAACACTTGAATCACATCGGGCTGCTGGAGGAGCTTCAGAGGGACAAAACACATCTAAAGACGTCCTGCATGTCGGAGTTCAGGATTAAACAGAAGATGTTCAGCACCATGAGATTTCAGCACTTATGTGAACGCACACACACACACACACAGACACACACACACACACACACACACACACACAAATGGAGCAGCATGAGAACTCGACACACCTGCTCTACACTAATGTACACCTACGATATAATTTCTGATATTTAACAGCATTTATTAAATGTCTCACACACACACACAACCCACACACACACACACCCACATACACACACATACACACACACATACACACACACCACACACACGGCTGCTTATGATAATTTACTAAAAAAATAAAACTAAAATCAGCATGTGTGAAGGCCAACAAGGCAGCTTCTGAGCAGCTGGGCAGACTGGGGTCAAAGGTAAAAAGGTCAAATGTCAGACAGGCTGGCAGGGGGAGTGATGGAAGAGCACACACACACACACCACACACACTCACACACACACACACACACTTGTGCCTCAAAATTACGTGTTGCTTCAAAAGCATGGTCCAACTTCATCCACAAGGTGGCAGCACTGAGACTGTCAGCATCATACAGACGCACCGACACACACACACTCTGACACACACACACACACACACCACCACTGTCGGACACACACACACACACACCTGACAAACACACAAACACACACACACTCTGACACACACACACTCTATCTGACAAATAACACGCTCTCTGTGACACTCACACACACACACTCTGACACACACACACACACACACTCTGACACACACCACACACACAACTCTGACACACACACACACTCTGACATACACACACTCTGACAAAATACACACGCTCTCTCTGACACACACACACACCACTCTCTGACACACACACACTGATACACAACACACTCTCTCTGACACAACCACACAAACACACACACACACACACACACACACTCTCTGACACACACACACTGATACACACACACTCTCTCTGACACACACACTCTCTGACACACACACTATCGGACACACACACACACACACTCTCTGACACACACTCTCTGACATACACACACACAATATCTGACACACACACCCAATATCTGACACACACACTCACTCTCTCTGACACACACACACACACACACCACACACACACACTCTTGACACACACTCTGACATACTTGCACACACACTCTCTGAACATAACACACACACACTCTCTCACATACACACACACACACTCTCTGACATTACTCGTAACAAACACTCTCTGACATACACACACACACACTCTCTGACACACACTCTCTGACATACACACACACTCTCTGACATACTCGCACAAACACTCTCTGACATACTCACACACACACTCTCTGACATACTCACACATACTCTCTGACATACACACACACACACTCTCTGACATACACACACACACACTCTCTGACATACACACACACACACACACACTCTCTGACATACTCGCACACACACTCTCTGACATACACACACACACACACACACACTCTCTGACATACTCGCACACACACTCTCTGACACTCACACTCTCTGACATACTAGCACACACAACACACACACACACACACACACACACACCACAACACACACACACACACACACTTACACTCTTTGGACATGCCACTTCCAGGCACTTCTGTAGGCGACAGTACTGACAGCGGTGCGGTTGGTGTGACCTTGTTGATGATGCAGCTCTTCTCTCTGTGGCACGTGTACACCATGTTCTTCTGGATGCTCCTACGGAAAAAACCCTACACACACAAACACACAGACACACACAAACACACAAGCACAAACACACACACACAAACACCACACACACCCACACACACACACACACACAACACACACACACACACACACACTTAAGTCTCGATCTGTAGTGTTATACAGTGAAGCATGTTAATTAAGTGCTTTAAATTAGCCAAAATTTAAGCAAATAAAGTTTTTAATGAATAAAATCCCGACTTTTCTTTCTTTCCTTATTGACGTTTACTGACTCACACTGACTCAAACTGACTCGCACTGACTTGCACTGACTCACTCAGTGTAAACTTTCTTCATTACTTGGACTCCTTTTTATTTGTGTTTTATTGAACCGGTTCCTGGGTAAATAATGTTGAACAACATTGTGTTGTTTTGGGAAGGAGACAGAATAAAAGTCCCCTGTGTTTAGATATTTCTGTCTGAAATGTGTGTGTGTGTGTGTGTGTGTGTGTGTGTGTGTGTGTGATGTGTATTTAATGATGGGTTAATGAGTGAAAAGTGTCGAGTGAAAGTCTGAAACTTTGAGTAAGGAGTTTCGGGACAGCAGCAGCTGCTCCACACTGCAAAGATTTTACATAAATGAATTCACAAAGGAATTTATTCAAATGTGTAAACAAACTCTTTCTGCTACACAACTTTCACTTTGATGCTCATGCTGTGGAGCCGTGTTGGGATGGGATTAGTCCCTGTGTGGTGTGTGTGTGTGTGTGTGTGTTGTTGTTGTGTGTGTGTGTGTGTGTGTGTGTGTGTGTGTGTGTGATGGTGTGTGTGTGTGTGTGATGTTGGTGTGTTTGTGTGTGTGTGTGTGGATGTGTGTGTGATGTGTGTGTGTGTGTGGTGTGTGTGGTGTGTGATGTGTGTGTGTGTGTGTGATGTGTGTGATGTGTGTGGTGTGTGATGTGTGTGTGTGTATGTGTGTGTGCTGTGTGTGTGTATGTGTGTGTGTGGTGTGTGTGGTGTGTGTGGTGTGTGTGGTGTGTGATGTGTGTGGTGTGTGATGTGTGTGATGTGTGTGTGTGTGTGATGTGTGTGATGTGTGTGATGTGTGTGTGTGTGTGATGTGTGTGTGTGATGTGTGTGTGTGTGATGTGTGTGATGTGTGTGTGTGATGTGATGTGTGATGTGTGTGTGTGTGTGTGTGTGTGATGTGTGTGTGTGATGTGTGTGTGTGTGATGTGTGTGATGTGATGTGTGTGTGTGGTGACGTGTGTGTGATGTGTGTGTGTGTGATGTGTGTGTGTGATGTGTGTGTGATGTGTGTGTGATGTGTGTGTGTGTGTGTGTGTGATGTGTGTGATGTGTGTGTGTGTGTGATGTGTGTGTGTGTGATGTGTGTGATGTGTGTGTGTGTGATGTGTGTGATGTGTGTGTGTGGTGTGTGTGATGTGTGTGTGTGGGGTGTGTGTTTGTTTGTTTGTGTGTGGTGTGGTGTGTGTTGGTGTGTGTGTGTGTGATGTGTGTGTGTGTGTGATGTGTGTGCATGTGTGTGTGCGTGATGTGTGTGTGATATGGTGTGTGTGCGTGGTGATGTGTGTGCGTGGTGATGTGTGTGTGTGATGTGTTGTGTGTGATGTGTTGTGTGTGTGTGTGTGGTGATGTGTGTGTGTGATGTGTGTGATGTGTGAGTGTGATGTGTGTGTGTGTGTGATGTGTGTGATGTGTGTGTGATGTGATGTGTGTGTGGTGATGTGTGTGATGTGATGTGTGTGTGTGATGTGTGTGTGTGATGTGTGTGTGGTGTGTGTGTGATGTGATGTGTGTGTGATGTGATGTGTGTGTGATGTGATGTGTGTGTGGTGATGTGTGTGATGTGATGTGTGATGTGATGTGTGTGATGTGCGTGTGTGTGATGTGTGTGTGTGTGATGTGTGTGTGTGTGTGATGTGTGTGTGTGATGTGTGTGTGTGTGTGTGTGTGTGTGTGTGGTGATGTGTGTGTGATGTGTGTGTGTGATGTGATGTGTGTGCGTGGTGATGTGTGTGCGTTGTGATGTGTGTGTGTGATGTGTGTGTGATGTGTGTGTGTGTGTGTGTGTGTGATGTGTGTGTGTGTGATGTGTGTGTGTGTGATGTGTGTGTGTGATGTGTGTGTGTGTGTGATGTGTGTGTGTGTGATGTGTGTGTGTGTGTGTGTGTGTGTGTGTGTGTGTGTGTGTGTGTGTGTGTGTGTGTGTGTGTGTGTGTCTGTGTGTGTGTGTGTGTGTGTGTGTGTGTGTGTGTGTGTGTGTGTGTGTGTGTGTGTGTCTGTGTGTGTGTGTGTGTGTGTGTGTCTGTGTGTCCTCCGTGATCAAACTCCCCCAGATAAGCCAGTACAGGGAGAAGGTCAGAGATCTCCCACAGAAAGGTAAAATAAAGGAGTGTGTGTGATTTTCTCTTTACAGGAAGGAGGGACAAATAAAAGTCCTGCTGTGCCACAGAAAGCTGACGCACTGATAAACCTGTGACAAAACTCACACCAGGACATCAAAGAAAATCATCCTCAAGTGTGAACACAGGACTGGCAGCTGATCAGGTGATAACTCCAGAGTTTTAACACACACACACACATCACACACACACACACAGACACCCTCACACACACACACACAGACACACACACATCACACACACACACACACACACACACACACACACACACACACACACACACACACATCACACACACACACAGACACACACACACAGACACCACAGACACACACACACAGACACAAACACACATCACACACACACACACACACAGACACCACAGACACACACACACAGACACAAACACACATCACACACACACAGACACACACACACACAGACACCACAGACACACACACAGACACAAACACACATCACACACACACAGACACCACAGACACACACACACAAACAGACACACAGACAGACACACAGACACAGAATACCAGAAACACAGACACGCACACAATCCTAGACACACACACACACACATCACACACACACACACACACACACACACACACAGACACACACCACACACCAAACACACAGACACAGACACACACACAGAGACACACACACACACACACACACACAGACACACAGACACAGAGACACACACACACACACACACACACACACAGACACAGAGACACACACACTCTCAGAACACACACACAAACCAAACATTTAAATAAGGAAGTCAAATACAAGAAGATACTGGACTGGGATTAGTCATGCAGTGCATGTGAGAGAGAGGCTGAGAAATGACAGAGGAGAAAGAAGGTAGGAGAGGAGAGGAGAAAAGAGGAGTGGAGAGAAAAGAGAGGAGAGGAGAGAAAAGAGAGGAGAGGAGAGGAGAAAAGAGAAGAGAGGAGAGGAGAGGAGAAAAAAGAGAGGAGAGGAGAAAAGAGAAGAGAGAAAAGAGGAGAGAGAAGAGAGGAGAGAGAAAAGAGGAGAGAGAAGAGAGGAGAGAGAAAAGAGGAGAGAGAAAAGAGGAGAGAGAAAAGAGGAGAGAGAAAAGAGGAGAGAGAAGAGAGGAGAGAGAAAAGAGGAGAGGAGGTTGGATGAGAGTTGAGTTGTTCTGTGCTTGTGTTTAATTTCATCCTCAGGCAGTTCCAGCTCTTTAGTGTCTGTATAATCCCTCTGTGAGCCTTAAGCTCTGACCACACTGAGACTGTGTGTGTGTGTGTGTGTGTGTGTGTGTGTGTGTGTGTGTGTGTGT
Organism: Tachysurus fulvidraco; assembly: GCF_022655615.1. Classification (NCBI taxonomy): domain Eukaryota; kingdom Metazoa; phylum Chordata; class Actinopteri; order Siluriformes; family Bagridae; genus Tachysurus; species Tachysurus fulvidraco. The sequence goes on along the minus strand of NC_062532.1, from coordinate 21,656,794 downwards.
GTGTGTGTGTGTGTGTGTGTGTGTGTGTGTTCCTGTGACTGGACAGAATGGAGGGATTAAACTTGGCTGTGTGTGCAGTTATTAGAATGGAGGATGTATTACACCGAGCCTGGACACACATCAGCAACCGGTTTCAGTAACAAACAGTGAGGCTCTGACTCCTGACTCCACCCGCTGGCCCCACCCAATGACTCCACCCACTGACCCCACCCGCTGAACCCACCTACCCCACCCGCTGACTCCACCCAATGACTCCACCCACTGACCCCACCCGCTGACCCCACCTACCCCACCCGCTGACTCCACCCACTGACCCCACCCTTTGACTCCACCCACTGACCCCACCCTCTGACTCCACCCGCTGACCTCACCCTCTGTCTCGGTTTTGTGAGGATGCGATTCTGTGATGAAGACTGTGATGAAGACCCTTTTACACAAGTCTCGACTCCACCCTTCACTCTGTGTTAGAGTTAAAGGTGGTGTCGGTGGTGTCGGTGAGCTGAGTGTCTCCATACCTTACAGCCCTCACAGGCACTGACTCCATAGTGATATCCTGATGATTTGTCCTGACAGACGAAGCAGGGTTTATACACACGAGGAGGAGGAGGAGGAGACGGAGGACTTGGGACGATGTCCTCCGAACTGGAGCTCTGAGTGTCCACCGCTACAGAGAGAGTGAGGAGAGAGAGAGAGAGAGAGAGAGAGAGAGAGAGAGAGAGAGAGAGAGTTAGTCATGGATGAATAAAGCACAGCTACATCAGACACACCAAAAGAACGAGCTCCTCACAGCTGAAGCTGTCTCACGTTACAGGGATCTGATCTGAGGCCTGAACATCTTTATCTCCAACAACGTCTCGCTCATGTCCACTTCCTGCTCATGTCCACTTCCTGCTCATGTCCACTTCCTGCTCATTAGCTACATTCACCTTTACCGCTGAGGCGAGGCCGTGATTAGTCTGGTTCGCTTTAAGTGACACAATCACATGACCTGGCCTCAGTGAGCACTTACATCTCAATGTGCTTTAACTGGGGACCACTGTTTATCTATCTATCTATCTATCTATCTATCTATCTATCTATCTATCTATCTATCTATCTATCTATTTATTCATTCATTCATAATGATAAATAATGAAGGAAGGAAGTAAACTGCTGCAGTAGAAGAGGAATAAAACGTCAGGACGAGATGGTATAGGAAATAAAAAAATCTACAATCACACACAACAAACCTCACTATAGACCATCAACACAGTGTACACTCCCCCCACACCCACACACCCACCCACACCCACCCCCAACCACCCCCACCACTCCCCCACCACACCACACACCCACACCCCACACCACACCACCCACCACCCCACCCACCACCCACCCAACCACACACACCCAACCAACCACCCAACCACACACACACAAACACACAGTCAACCACCCAACCACACACACACTCCCACCCAACCACACACACCCAATCAACCACACAAGAACACACACACACAAACACACAGTCAACCACCCAGCCACACACACACTCCCACCCAATCACACACACACACACTCCCACCCAGCCACACACACACTCCCACCCAACCACACACACACCCCAACCACACACACATACACATACACAAGGTCAGGAATTTCTCAGTGAAGTTGAATCTTTCACAGAGAAAAAAAAATCAGCTCTTCAGAAGGAAATCGTCAGAGACTCGAGCTTCTAGAGTTCCTGTGTGACAGAAAGCGGGGGGGAGACACAGCTATGCTAGCACACCTGACCTCAGGTAGAAAGAGAAAGAGAGACTGTGTGTGTGTGTGTGTGTGTGTGTGTGTGTGTGTGTGTGTGTGTGTGTGTGTGTGTGTTAATGAAAAAGCGATAGCACAGACATGTGAGTGATGGAGAGACTGTGTGAGAGAAAAATAGGGCAGCGCATGAAAGGAAAACGCCCGCATACCTGGCAACATTCTCCGGGGAGAGAGCAGAGCCTGGTACACACACACACACACACACACACACACACACACACACACACACACACACTTCAAAGCAGAGCACGTTTGTTATTCAACTAAGTGAGGAGAAGCTGAAAGTCTGCAAACATCATTACAGTGAGAGAGAGAGAGAGAGAGAGAGAGAGAGAGAGAGAGAGAGAGAGAGAGAGAAGTCATCCAGTGAAAGGTAAAAACAGAGATGGAGTGAGAGACACAGTGGACAGATAAAAAGAAGACACAACAATAAGGGCTGAAGGCAAAAAGGAAGTGAAGATAAAGGAAAAGAAAGAAAATCAAGAGAAAGAGAGTAAAAATACTGAGAAAGAGTGAAGCCGAGGAAAACAGAGGGAGAGGTAGAGGACGAAAGAATGCAAAAGAGAACAAGAGCAGAGAGGTGAGGAATAACAGAGCAAAAGAATGGAGAGAAATATATAAGTGAGAGAAATAGCAAGGGTGTGTGTGTGTGTGTGTGTGTGTGTGTGTGTGTGTGTGTGTGTGTGTGAAAGGAAAGAGGAGAAGGAGAAAGTGACCGAAAGTGAGACTGGTGTGTGTGTGTGTGTGTGTGTGTGTGTGTGTGTGTGTGTGTGTGTGATGTAGGTCACTTCACACCAGCTGCTTATTTGACTCAGTGCCTGGATCACATCCAGCTCTCGGTGACTCAGGCTCCTAAACCCCGCCCTCTCACGTCTGATTGGCCAGTGAACAAAGACAAGAATGTGTGCAGAAATGACTGACCACTGAATAATGAGGTCAATTGAGTCTGTGTGTGTGTGTGTGTGTGTGTGTGTGTGTGTGTGTGTGTGTGTGTGTGTGTGTGTGTGAAGATGATAAACTTCTCCAGTTTATTTATTAAATGTGAACAGCTCTCAATCATCTGATTTAAGTGTTTAACGCATTATAAAAGGTTCACTGGTGACGTCACGGCACTGACATTGGCCCCGCCCTCATTCCAGATGGTTCTCATCGATGTGGATTGTGATTGGTCAGAATAACTGATAAGTTTCCTAGAGCAGCAACTCATTTATCGTGTCTTTAAAACAATGTGATCATCAGTACACAACTCCACAACACACTCCCGTGTTACACAACTCCACAACACACTCCCGTGTTACACAACTCCACAACACACTCCCGTGTTACACAACTACACAACACACTCCTGTGTTACACAACTCCACAACACACTCCCGTGTTACACAACTACACAACACACTCCTGTGTTACACAACTCCACAACACACTCCCGTGTTACACAACTACACAACACACTCCTGTGTTACACAACTCCACAACACACTCCCGTGTTACACAACTCCACAACACACTCCCGTGTTACACGACTCCACAACACACTCCTGTGTTACACGACTCCACAACACACTCCTGTGTTACACAACTCCACAACACACTCCCGTGTTACACAACTACACAACACACTCCTGTGTTACACAACTACACAACACACTCCCGTGTTACACAACTACACAACACACTCCCGTGTTACACAACTCCACAACACACTCCCGTGTTACACAACTCCACAACACACTCCCGTGTTACACAACTCCACAACACACTCCCGTGTTACACGACTCCACAACACACTCCCGTGTTACACAACTCCACAACACACTCCCGTGTTACACAACTCCACAACACACAACTCCACAACACACTCCCGTGTTACACAACTCCACAACACACAACTCCACAACACACTCCCGTGTTACACGACTCCACAACACACTCCCGTGTTACACGACTCCACAACACACTCCTGTGTTACACAACTACACAACACACTCCCGTGTTACACGACTCCACAACACACTCCCGTGTTACACGACTCCACAACACACTCCCGTGTTACACTACTCCACAACACACTCCCGTGTTACACAACTCCACAACACACTCCCGTGTTACACGACTCCACAACACACTCCCGTGTTACACAACTCCACAACACACTCCCGTGTTACACAACTCCACAACACACTCCCGTGTTACACAACTACACAACACACTCCCGTGTTACACGACTCCACAACACACTCCCGTGTTACACGACTCCACAACACACTCCCGTGTTACACAACTCCACAACACACTCCCGTGTTACACAACTCCACAACACACTCCCGTGTTACACAACTACACAACACACTCCCGTGTTACACGACTCCACAACACACTCCCGTGTTACACGACTCCACAACACACTCCTGTGTTACACAACTACACAACACACTCCTGTGTTACACAACTCCACAACACACTCCTGTGTTACACAACTACACAACACACTCCCGTGTTACACAACTACACAACACACTCCTGTGTTACACAACTACACAACACACTCCTGTGTTACACAACTCCACAACACACTCCCGTTACACAACTCCACAACACACAACTCCACAACACACTCTCGTGTTACACAACTCCACAACACACTCCCGTGTTACACAACTACACAACACACTCCCGTGTTACACAACTCCACAACACACTCCTGTGTTACACAACTCCACAACACACTCCTGTGTTACACAACTACACAACACACTCCTGTGTTACACAACTACACAACACACTCCCGTGTTACACAACTACACAACACACTCCTGAGGGGTGTTTGCCGCCGTTTAGCGCCCGTGTCACAGAGTGAGCGCTTTCTTGACTGCAGGTCAAAACAAATCCATCTCAGAGCTACGATCCGATGCGACAGCGTCTATAAAATCCTCCCGCACAGTCGGCTTTAAATAACCGCTCAGCGGACGAGAGTAAAGGACCAGATGAGCGGCTGATCCCAGACGATGGCGGCGTTTTCAGCTCGGCGCACAGAAATAGCGGCCTGTAGTTTTTGTTTCTGCGGCCGGACTCGCGGGGGAAACTAACACGCCTCACCAGAGGCCAAAACCACCAACCGGCAATTTTGTAATTAAGGTGCATTTTTATGGGCTGCAAAATAAGAGCCTTGCTGAAAAGGAAGTCTTAAACAAACAAGCGAGCGTGCGGCGGCACGTGGGGGCTAAATTAGCATTTCCCCAAGTGCCCTCTAATGTGTTCGCAGGTCTGATATCTGGAGATGTGCAGGGACAAAAACCACCCCACACCTCCACTAAACCACCCCGCTCCCTAAAGCCACCCACCACCCTGCTCCCTAAAGCCACCCCAAACCTCCACTAAACCACCCCCACTCCCTAAAGCCACCCCAAACCTCCACTAAACCACCCCCACTCCCTAAAGCCACCCCAAACCTCCACTAAACCACCCCCACTCCCTAAAGCCACCCCAAACCACCACTAAACCACCCCCACTCCCTAAAGCCACCCCAAACCTCAAAACAAAAACACAGCACCAGGAAAAGCAGGTCAGGCCGAAGAGAGCGAGAGAGAAACACTGATCACATCCAGGTGTGTAATGAGATTAACAGTGAACAATGAACGGACTGTAAAATACGACTAACAGGTTCAAGTGTTATTAGAGGCACACACACACACACACACACACACACACACACACACACACACACAAAGACACACACACAAATACACACACACGTGTGTATCTCTTTACTAAGTCACTTTACTAATAGACTGAGAATAAAATCATGACGTTTTATTGTGAAACATGTTTAAGGGTAAAAAAAAAAAGACAAAGCTGCTCCTTACAGCTGAGGAAAGACCTCGATCTCACACGGAACACACGGAACACACGGAACACACGGAACACACGGAACACACGGAACACACGGAACACACACTGACCTACACTTAACTTCATCTGGACACGAGGGAAAACTGAACGAGGAGAAAAAGCATCGACAGTGAGAGAGATCTGGGACAGGAACCAAGATCATCACCAACATCATGGAGTTATCTCCAGTGAGAGAGAGAGAGAGAGAGAGAGAGAGAGAGAGAGAGAGAGAGAGAGAGAGAGAGAGAGAAAAGAGGGGGAGAGAGAGAGAAAAGGGGGGGGGGAGAGAAGCAGCTTTTATTATAGAGAGAGAGAGAGAGAGAGAGAGAGAGAGAGAGAGAGAGAGAAGCAGCTTTTATTAGAGAGAGAGAGAGAGAGAGAGAGAGAGAGAGAGAGAGAGAGAGAGAGAGAGAGAGAGACAGAAGAAGCTGCTTTTATTATACAGAGAGGGGGAGACAGAGAACGGGGGGCAATTACTGTGGTCGAGATACAAACTTTCTTGAACTTTTTAGAGTTTTGTTCTTGGCTTGTGACTGAAGTTGAGAAGGTTTAGTGTGCGTCGAGTAAAAGGGAAGTGAATCAGGGATTAATGTTCTGTCTGTTACTGAGCGAAGGTCCAGTGTAAAGAACAAGTGTGTTTTTAATAGAAAACACAGCGACTGTCCTTGTGTGTGATGTCTGCCGTCTGTGCTGCTGTCGTCTGTTACTGTCGTCTGTGCTGCTGCCGTCTGTGCTGCTGTCGTCTGTGTTACCGTCGTCTGTGCTGCTGTCGTCTGTTACTGTCGTCTGTGTTACTGTTGTCTGTGCTGCTGTCGTCTGTGTTACCGTCGTCTGTGCTGCTGTCGTCTGTGCTGCTGTCGTCTGTGCTGCTGTCGTCTGTGCTGCTGTCGTCTGTGCTGCTGTCTCGGGGTTTACCCCCGGGGGGCGTGTTTTTTTTTCGTCTTTTTTTTTGGGTGGGCCCTTTTTTTAAAAAAAAAAACCCCCCGGGGTTTTGGGGGGTCTGTGGCGGTTTTGGGGTGGTTTTTTTTTTTTACTGTTTTTTTGTTTGTTACCGGGGGGGCCCCCTGTGTTTTGCTGCCCTTGTGATGCGTCGTCTGTTTCTTCGTCTTTCCGTCGTCTGTGTTCCCCGTCGTCTGTGTTCCGTCGTCTGTGTGCTGTGTTGTGTTTTTCTGGCTGCTGTCGTCTTGCTGCTGAAGAATCTGAATCTGCACCAAAAAAAACGCACTTTAACATTTAATTAAACTGACTTCACTCTCACCCGGGTTTTTTTTGGTTTGTGTGTTTTGTTTTTTGGTGTGTTGTGTTTTCCGCGAATCTTTTATGGGCGGTTTTGTTCCTCACAACTCACATCCATTTTTCCAGGTTAACATGTGGCCTTTGACAGCCCCCAAAAAGCAAAATGCGAGTGCAACGCGGAGGAGCGGCAGAGCACCGATGTTAAACAGTGTTTTCAGCGAGCTGCGAAAAAAATACCCCTTTCTTTGGGGCCCACCACGGATTAAAAATAAAACCATTGGGGGAAACCCTCGTTTTTAAAAAAGGGATCTACCACACGATAAAACCGCTTTTGACTCGGGCCACAAAATATTAGAGAAAATAGACAAAAAAAAGAGGGGGAAGAAAAAGGGGGGGAAAAAAAAGGGGGGGGAAAAAAAAGGGGAAAAGGGGAAAAAAAAAAAGGGGGGGGTTTTTTGAAAAAAAAAATATTTTCCCTCTTTTTCCCCTTCTTATTTTCTCCTCTCTCTCCTTTCCTGTTTTTTTTTCTTTTTCGTCTCTTCTTTTTTTTTTTTTTTTTTTTTTTTTTTTTTTTTGTTTCCACTTTTTTTAATCTTAAAAAAAAAAAATATAAAAAAAAACCCAAGTCAAACATCAAAACCAACAAGATAAAAAAGAAAAAAAATTTAAAAAAATTTTCAAGATGAAAAATCTTTAATCAAACCCTCCTGGGGGGGATTTTTTAAAAAATTAAAAATGAGAGGTATACCCCCCCTGGGCCTGGCATTTCAACTGGAACTTGGGAAAAAACCCCCAAAAAACCAGGAGGGAAAAAACAAATGCAACAGAGCCGGGGGGGGGGGGGAAGGGGGTGGTGGGGGGGGGGGAAAGGGGGGAAAAAAAAGGAGAGGGAGGGGAGGGGAAAGGAGGGGTGGGTTGGCGGCCCCCCCAGGCGGCCCCCCCCCCCCGCCCCCTCCCCCTTTTCGTGTCGCCCCCCCCTTTTCTCGCTCCCTTGCCCCCCCGGGGCCCGGGGCCCCCTTTTGTTTTTCTTTCCCCCCCGCGGCCTCCCCCCCCCCCCCCCCGCCGGGGGCTCGCGTGGGGGGGTTTTTTGTGGGGGGGGGGGGAGCGGGGGGGGGCCCCGGGGGGGGGGGGCCTGGTGCGGGGGGGGCGGGGGGGCGGGGGGGGGCGGCCCTTTTCCCCTGTGTGCGCGTCTGTGTCTGCGCGCGTGCGCGCGGGGCGCCGCCCGCGGGGGGGCCCCGGGCGCCCCGGGCGCGGGGGGGGGGGGGGAAAAAAAAAAGAAGGGGGAAAGGGAAAGGGAAAGGGGGGGAGAGAGAGGGAGAGAGTGACACAGGGAGAGAGTGACACAGAGAGGGAGAGAGTGACACAGAGAGAGAGAGAGAGAGAGAGAGAGAAAGAGAGAGAGAGATCCTGCAGCTCTTCAGTGAAACACTTGACAACACTTTAGTTGTTCTTCCCCTCAGGTGTGAGCTGATCATCAGTCGTCCCTCAGCGTTATTACAGTCACTGCACAACACACACCAGCCCTGAGGAGCCATGATGCCTGGGGTAGGGAGCCTAGGTAGGGAGCCTAGGTAGGAGCCTAGGTAGGAGCCCCCCAACTATCCAGAAGCCCCCTCACATTACATCCCTTACATTTACAGCATTTAACAGACTCCTTTATTCAGAGTGACTAACATTTTATTTCAATTTATACAACTGAGCAATTGAGGGTTAAGGGCCTTGTTCAGGGGCCCAGCAGCAGCAGCTCGGTGGCCCCTTTACCTTCTATCACCTCTAACCCTTCACAAACTACCCCTTTACCTCCAACCCTCCCTTTCCACACTATCCCTCCACCCCCACACCACCCCCTTCTCAAACTGCCCCCTTAGTCGGGTTAACAGCACTTCCTGATCCCACAGCACTTCCTCTGACTGTACAAATAGAGAGGCTGAAGATTGCGTGTGTGCGCGCGCATGTGTGTGCGTGTGTCTGTGTGTGTGTGTGCGCGCATGTATGTGCGTGTGTCGTGTGTCTGTGTGTGTGTGTGTGTGCACGTGCATGTGTGTGCGTGTGTCCGTGTGTGTGTGTGTGTGTGCGCGCATGTATGTGCGTGTGTCGTTGTGTGCGCGCATGTATGTGCGTGTGTCGTGTGTTTGTGTGTGTGTGCGCGCGCATGTGTATGCGTGTGTCGTGTGTCTGTGTGTGTGCGCGCGCGCGTGTCCGTGTGTCTGTATGTGTGTGTGCGAGCGCATGTGTGTGCATGTGTCCGTGTGTCTGTGTGTGTGTGCGCATGTGTGTGCGTGTGTCCATGTGTCTGTATGTGTGTGTGCGCGCGCATGTGTGTGCGTGTGTCGTGTGTCTGTGTGTGTGCGCGCGCGTGTCCGTGTGTCTGTATGTGTGTGTGTGTGCGCGCATGTGTGTGCGTGTGTCCGTGTGTCTATGTGTGTGTGTCCGTGTCTGTGTGCGTGTGTCTGTGTGCGTGTCTGTGTGCGTGTGTCTGTGTGTGTCCGTGTCCGTGTGTCTGTGTGCGTGTGTGTGTCTGTGTGCGTGTGTGTGTCTGTGTCTGTGTGTGCGTGTCTGTGTGCGTGTGTGTGTCTGTGTGCATGTGTCCGTGTGTGTCTGTGTGTGCGTGTCTGTGTGCGTGTGTGTCTGTGTGTGTCTGTGTGTGTGTGCGTGTGTGTGTCTGTGTCTGTGTGTGTCTGTGTGTGTGTCTGTGTGTGTCTGTGTGCGTGTGTGTGTGTCTGTGTGCGTGTGTGTGTCTGTGTCTGTGTGTGTCTGTGTCTGTGTGTGCGTGTCTGTGTGCGTGTGTGTGTCTGTGTGCATGTGTCCGTGTGTGTCTGTGTGTGCGTGTCTGTGTGCGTGTGTGTCTGTGTGTGTCTGTGTGTGTGTGCGTGTGTGTGTCTGTGTCTGTGTCTGTGTGTGTCTGTGTGTGTGTCTGTGTGTGTCTGTGTGCGTGTGTGTGTGTCTGTGTGCGTGTGTGTGTCTGTGTGCGTGTGTCCGTGTATGCGTGTCTGTGTGCGTGTGTGTGTGCGCGTGTGTGTGTGCGCGTGTGTGTGTGTGTCTCTGTGTGTGTGTATGTGTCTCTGTGTGTGTGTTTGCGTGTGTGTGCGTGTGTCTGTGTGTTTGTGTGTGTGTGTCTGTGTGTGTGCGTGTGTATGTCTGTGTGTGTGCGCGTGTGTGTCTGTGTGTGTGCGCGTGTGTGTCTGTGTGTCTGTATGTGTGCGTGTGTGCGCGTGTGTGTCTGTGTGTGTCTGTATGTGTGCGTGTGTCTGTGTGTGTGTGTCTGTGTGTGTCTGTCTGTGTGCGTGTGTGCGTGCGTGTGTGTGTGTGCGTGCGTGTGTGTGCGTGCGTGTGTGCGTGTGTGCGCGTGTGTGTCTGTGTGTGTCTGTATGTGTGCGTGTGTCTGTGTGTGTGTGTGTCTGTGTGTGTCTGTCTGTGTGCGTGTGTACGTCTGTGTGTGTGTGTGTGTGCGCGTGTGTACGTCTGTGTGTGTGTGTGTGCGCGTGTGTGTGTGTGCGCGTGTGTCCGTCTGTGTGTGTGTGTGTGTGTGCGCGTGTGTACGTCTGTGTGTGTGTGTGTGTGCGCGTGTGTGCGCGTGTGTGTCTGTGTGTGTCTGTCTGTGTGCGTGCGTGTGTGTGTGCGTGCGTGTGTGTGTGTGTGTGCGCGTGTGTGTCTGTGTGTGTGCGCGTGTGTACGTCTGTGTGTGTGTGTGTGTGTGTGTGCGCGTGTGTACGTCTGTGTGTGCGCGTGTGTGCGCGTGTGTGTCTGTGTGTGTCTGTCTGTGTGCGTGTGTGCGTGTGCGTGCGTGTGTGTGCGTGCGTGCGTGTGCGCGCGTGTGTGTCTGTGTGTGTGCGCGTGTGTACGTCTGTGTGTGTGTGTGTGTGTGCGCGTGTGTACGTCTGTGTGTGTGTGTGTGTGTGTGCGCGTGTGTGTGTATGTGTGAGCACGTGTGTGTCTGTGCGTGTGTGTGTATGTGTGAGCACGTGTGTGTCTGTGCGTGTGTGTGTATGTGTGGGCACGTGTGTGTGTGTATGTGTGTGTGCGCGCGCACGTGTGTATGTATGAATAACAATAATAATAAAAGTTACCACATGACTTTTCTGTAATTGTGACTGAAAGCCAGAGAAAACGTCGAGCTCCTGTGAATGAATCTGCTGAAGCGAAACTGAAGCTCCGACACCTGTCATGTTGTGATGTTTTGATGCTGGGAGCTTTGAGGAACAGCCTGTTCTGTGTGGTTCAAACAGAAGTCTGTGGTTTGGTGCTTCTTCTCCACGGCGGCACATTAAAGCACGCGATGGCCTTCAGGGCTGCACGAGCTCTATAGCAGGGCGCCATGTGTTGTGAAATCCCCGCTTGGTCGTGACACATGATTTAACACGAGCGCTTTCTCCAACCTGATTACAGAGCGGCTTCGGTAACGAGCAGCCTGAAGGAGCGCATACTTGGAATCAAGTGAAATGTATTGACATACATTCTAAGCAGCAACAATTCTATCCATCCATCCATCCATCCATCCATCCTCTGTGTAAAAGAGGAACAACACAGTGGAGAAACACACGTCATATTTTCTCTCTTTATCTGAAGCATTCTGCCATGAGCAATTCCAGTCCTTTTTACTGTTATACACAGTGGAAAAAACCTTGAAGCCATTTCAGAGTGTGTAAAAACCCTGAAGCGCTTCCACACTCGCTACGTTCGCCAGTTTCATGCTAATTTTTGAGGAACTTGCACAACTTGCTTTAGAGGTGAATGTACAACTTCCTGAATCGACGGCCTTCTGGAATATGACAAAGATCCTCGGGTTAGAAGCAAAAGTAAAGGCTGCATGCCGTCCCGACAACCACCTCCCTCCCTCACTTACCCTTTACCTCTCTGACCCCCTCACGCCCTCCCACTCTCACCCCCTCCCTCTCTCACACCATCACACCTCCCCTCGCAACACCTGGAGCCGTGACCAATGAACCGGTTTGCCTCCGTTTCCTTCCTTCTCCCTCCATCCATCCGTCTTATTCTTGTCTTTTCTTCTTCTTCCTCGTGGCGTCGGACGTCTCTGCTGTTCCTGCCGAAACTGCGCGTCTCGCAGGAAACGATAAAACGACACGAGGACACTCGTCCTTAGTTAGTACTTCCTCATTCCAGCACCATGTGAAGCTCATCGCATTTCTTTGACAGTTTGTGGCCCGTAACATTCAAATCACCCCCCCCCACACACACACACACACCATCCCTCACCCCCACACCATCCCTAAACCCCCGCACCATCTCTCACCCCCTTGTACCATACCTCACCCTGTCACCCCACCCCTCAACTCCTCACCCCATCCCTAACCCTCCCACCCCACCCCTCGATACCACCACCATCCAATGAATTTACCTTATATAAACATTCCTTTATATAAACTAAGATATTGGAAGACAGATATCACCAGGCATCAATGGTCGTAGGTTGGACCTTGTTAAATCGTGCCGTCGTACACACAAGTCAGTATTTTAAGGAGGCTATGAATCCAGTACCCAACCCCCCCAAACACACACACACATGCACGCACACACACCACCCCTTCGCCCCTCCACCCCTCTGCAATGAAGCCCTTTATGTTTTTACCTTGAAGGTACATACCATATTGACAGAGTCCATAAAACACAATCCTCACTCCAACCCTGACGCCGACTCCAACACTCAGGTCTTATACTAGCTGGAAAAATCTCAAACAGCTTCTTATTTACTGCCGTTATGGAGATCATGGCTCTATCTGGTGTCCTCACACACACACACACACACACACACACACACACACACACACACACACACTCTCTCTCTCTCACAGTATGACATTAGTGATTCAGTTGCAAAGGTCTGTCTGTTTCCCCTGAAGACAAAAGTATTGGCCCCCCATGAGTGATGGGCCACAGCCGCAGCTCTACTCTACACATTTACATCTGTACCTTCACTAAATATTCACACACAACTTTCTTTGCCTTTTTTTTTTTTTGGGGGGGGGGGGGGGGGGGGGGGTGTTAAACTGCTCTGAGATCTGATAAGCAGCTGAGCAACCTAATTACTTTCAGATGTTATAATGAAAATAATAACCGCCTCGTATCTGATGGCGTTTGCTGGGAAACTTTTTGTTTGAGACTGTGATTCAACAAATTTTTTCACACCAAACCTCCACTACTCACCCCATAGACTAGTGAAAGAGACGTCCACGTGATTATGGGGAAAGTTGCTCATATTCAGAACCGGTTTACACGCTGAACTCAATTTCCTTCAGAATATTAAAAGCTCCATGGTTGCCAGATTGGGCCAGGCCGTTAACTAGTATGTTGCCAGATTGGGCCAAGTCTTTAACTAGTATGTTGCCAGATTGGGTCAAATCTTTAACTAGTATGTTGCCAGATTGGGCCAAGTCTTTAACGACTATGTTGCCAGATTGGGCCAAGTCTTTAACGACTATGTTGCCAGATTGAGCTGTCTTTAACTAGTATGTTGCCAGATTGAGCCAAGTCTATAGCTAGTATGTTGCCAGATTGGGCCAAGTCTTTAACTAGTATGTTGCCAGAGCTACATACTAGTTAAAGACATTTACATAAAAAAAAACTACTACAAATAAGACGACGGCATTAGAGTGTGGTTAAAGATTAAAGTTCTTTTTCTAGCTCACAATTTAAAAAAAAAAAAAAGAAGAAAAAAAGAAAAAAGTTTGTTTGTAAAGAGAACAGCCTTCTCACGGGTGTGTGTGTGTGTGTGTGTGTGTGTGTGTGTGTGTGTGTGTGTGTGTGCGTGCGTGCGTGTGTGTGTGCATGCGTGTGTGTGGACATGACAGACTTCTTTAAACACTGTGTGATGGACGGATCACTCGTGAAGAGAAGTGGCATGACCTCGTGAAAAGAAAAGGAAGACGAATGATAAAAGCCGGGACTCGAAGGCTAAAACAAACACAGAGTGAAGGATTGCACACATCCGCATTACACACGACGACAGGAGTGATCCATTACACACTCATCCACCTTTTCTTAAATTCTTTACACATGGACGTATCCAGTGAGTGCAGGTCGGTTCTGAGGCCTCAGGATTAAACGAATGGTTTTTATTTAAATCTGCTGATTAAGAGTACGATGTTTTATAAAGCCTCTATAGGAAGGAGTCTCCAGTGTCAGAGGTGAAGACGAGTTTACGCTCGTTCCTGTGCTTTGTCTTGTTCATTTCATGATGGAGAATAAGAGAGATGTGGAAGAGAGAAGCGAGAGAACGTGCTGCATCCACAACCAGAGCCATAGTGAAGATGAAGAGCTGCATAACTGCTCATAACTCATCCAGAGCTACATAACTCTCCGTAACACATGCAGGGCTACATAACTGTTCATAGCACATCCTGAGCTAAATAACTGTTCATAGCACATCCTGAGCTAAATAACTGTTCGTAACTCATCCAGAGCTACATAACTGTTCATAACACATCCAGAGCTAAATAACTGTTCATAGCACATCCTGAGCTAAATAACTGTTCATAGCACATCCTGAGCTAAATAACTGTTCATAGCACATCCAGAGCTACATAACTGTTCGTAGCACATCCAGAGCTAAATAACTGTTCATAACACATGAAGGTTTACGCTCGCGCAGCACTTAGACGCAATAAGGAGACAGTAAACGTTTCACTCAAACGCTCTTGTTGCTCTCTACCGAGACGTTTTTTCTGCCGTGAAAACCAGAGCAGGCCGTCAGCAGGTCTCGCGAGGCGCAGGCTAAATAAAAGGATTGAATGAATAGAAACTCATTATATAAATATTGCATTGGAGGGGATAATTAATGTTGCTTAAAATAACGTACGTGGCCCACTAACGCTGGGAGATAAAACTGGTTGCCGAGTGCAACGGTTAAATCCGGGGTGGTTTTTTTTCCCTTCGTACGCCACCATAACGCACTTTTACATTTTTAACATTAACGACATCGTCAACACGACAGTAACGTAATAATCCAACACGGGAGATCATTAAACACCGCCGCTCGTGCTGTTCAGTATTCTGTTTGTCTGCCCATTTATTTCCACCCCGCAGTTCTGAGGAGAATTCACGTTCCTGGTGAGAATAAAAATGACAAAAAGGAATTTCGGGTTGAATTCTACAGTGAACTGAACTCTGAGGCGGATGTTCGCTGGTCACGGAGAGTATAATTACTGTACTAACTCATTACAGCTCATAATGACTCGTTAACACAGTTCTCCATTAGGATCTCACACTTAAACACTTAACAAACAGTAGTGATGTCACCGTGAGCCACAGTGATCCTACAGACCTGCCGTAAAGCTGTTATTAAAGCTGTTATTAATACATCCAGGATTATCACAGTATCTGCCTGAAGGTGAAATTCTCCACAGAACTTACCCCCTGCCTCGTCACTCTGCTGGGGAAACTCTGCTTTAAACTACACCACCACACTGCTTATAACTGCTCATAACTGTACATAACAGAGCATAACCCACTCAGAGCTACAGAACTATGCATAGCAAGTCCTGCATAATGGTGCAAAAACCAACATAACAACCCCAGACCTGCATAACTGTTCATAACTCATCGAGAGCTACATAACTCTCCGTAACACATGCAGGGCTACATAACTCTTCGTAGCACATCAAGAGCTACATAACTGTTCATAACACACCCAGGGCTACATAACTGTTCATAACACATCCAGAGCTAAATGACTGTTCATCACACATCCAGAGCTAAATGACTGTTCATCACACATCCTGACCTAAATGACTGTTCATAACACACACAGGGCTGCATAACTGTTCGTAGCACATCCTGAGCTAAATAACTGTTCATAACACATCCAGGGCTACATAACTGTTCATAACCAGTTCTGCATAAATGATCACACCCTGTTTAGTCCTTAATAACAGTTTATAACTCATCCAGTCCTGCATGACTGTTTATAACTGTTTATAAAACTGCATACAGTAGCACTTTTTTTGGAGACCCCAGTTGCCCTGTACATATTTTATTTGCCCACCAG
This sequence comes from Tachysurus fulvidraco, assembly GCF_022655615.1. Lineage (NCBI taxonomy): Eukaryota > Metazoa > Chordata > Actinopteri > Siluriformes > Bagridae > Tachysurus > Tachysurus fulvidraco. The sequence goes on along the minus strand of NC_062532.1, from coordinate 21,640,860 downwards.
CCGTTTTATTGCTCGTCCCTTTGTGTCGCTGTGGACGAGAGAACAAAATGCCCCAACTCCTGTGACTCTCAGAAGTCTGAACCCTGTGACCGTCCTGTGGTGTAGTAACAGCAAGCGTGTGAAGTTACGGTGTGGATCGTGATATTGACAGGATGCAAGATTCTCTGGATCACCTTCGTGTCCACCGTTTGACCTCCACCCTGTATAACGACTGCACAAGAAGCAAACAACACAGCAGTCGTGCAACACACACACACACACACACACACACACACACACACACACACACACACACACACACACACAGCTAGAAACCGAGCTGAAAAATACTTCTCCCCACACGCCTGTCTAAAAACCACACACTGCTTAGCTGGCACGAAAGTCTGAAAGCCTGAAACCCAGACACACACACGCGCGCATGCACACACGCGCACACACACACACACACACACACATTCATTAATCAACTGCTGTTCCCTGAACATTACACACCAGAGCAGAGTCCCACATTTCACTCCAGTTCCTCGGGGATCCTAAACCAGTTTAGTGATTCAGGATTCAGTTTAGCTCTAAATACACCAGCACCACATCACACACACACCCACACACACACACCAATAACCTGTATCTGTCCTCGTCCTTATCTTTCGTACCTTTATTACCTTATTCACCTTTAAACAATCATGACCCGACTGTTACACAACCGAATATTAGATAATCAATAATCAGCTCCAGAGCAAAACTTTAAGCGCCCCGAGATCTCACACATCACTGAATTATTCGGTGCTGAGTTTTACTTTAAATTGCATCACTTTTAAACTTTAGCGGAGAATTGTTATTCCGTTTCGGCTCCGAACCCAATTCTCGAGATGTTGCAATAGAAATAGAAAGATTTCTCCATTTTTTTTATTGATTTACTTTTATTTTTTGGACTTTGAACGCCTACGGCTACAACAATCACACACGTTCCAGTACTTTTTTTTTATTTTAACCCATTTATCCACTAAATGAGCTGCACAACACGACTCAGATGGTTTCAGAGTCTAACACACTCATTTCTTTTAGACCTAAAGAAAGCAGAAGTGGTTTCCAGACCACGGCTTACTTTTCTGTCACGCTGCGTTCCTACACACCGGAGACAGCGTTCATAGGAAGTAGCTGGTGCAGCAGAGAGGTTACGGTCTTACTGTCCTGGTTTTGACCACGAGATCTGGTGATTGTATAGAGTTTGAAAACTATTTTACACAAATCATCATTTTAGGGACAATAAAAGTATCTTTCAATCTGTCTAGACCTCCATGGAGATGTTGCGGTCCCTCAAATCGACTGGCGATGGACGCAACCGAGCTCTGTTGAGAAGATTGACGGCGCACGCGATGGTGCAGACGGTCTCGAGTGATAGACATAAATTTGAAAAAGATCTAGCATCGGAAACTGATAGTCATGTGTATTTTACTGACACCGAAGTGGTGAGTAGGTGGGAAGCTGGTAAAACCGCACGCACGCACGCACAGACGCACGCCATCACCCGAACCCTGGACGGAACCCACAAGCTTCCTCATCTGCACCAGACAAGTTCTGCTCATTTGCTCCCTGCCTAGAAGACATCGAGATCGTCTTGAGATCTCGTGACAGAAACCTGTCCCGTTAAGGAAAGGTACGCTTCTGGTTGTGTTCTGTTCTGTACACCGTGCAGTTTACCTGCTGCAGGTGAGTCACAGCACAAACGCAACACGGTTTTACGCGCTGGCACACAAGGTGGAGCAGGAAGAGGAAAGAGGTCACCTACAGTGAGAGGAGCTCCAGGGGACGAAGGATCTCGGCATCCCTTTATCCTGGATCAGACATCCGCGCTTCTGCTGCTGGTGCTGCTGCTGGTGGTAATAATCCACGCTTAAAAACGGGTTCGGGGTCAAACCCACCACGTCCACATTCTCATACATCTCCACGCAAACCCGGAGAGATCCGACACAGAACCGACTCCCTGAGAGACACACAGAGAACAAACTTGCTCGAGGGGTCGTGCAAAAAGAACGTGCACGCGCGCAAACACCACTCAGCCGGAGAGTTGCGTCGTTATAACGACGTGCATCATCATCATCATCATCATCCTCAGCGGCGGCACGCGCACTTAATCAGATACGATAAATAAATAAATAAAAATAAATAAATAAAGAGGAGAAATCAGCACGGGGTTAAAGTGGGACCAGAAGTGAGTGTGTGTGCGTGAGAGAGAGAGAGAGAGAGAGAGAGAGAGAGAGAGAGAGAGAGAGAGAGAGAGAGAGAGAGAGAGAAGGTAAATATCCGACATGCAGCACCGACGTGTTTAATCCTAATCCGCGTGAATAAAGTCCCGTCCCGTGCGCGCGAGGTCAACAACTCCGTCCTGTTCCTCCACACACCGGGCAGAGCGCGTGCACTGCTCTTCATCCGCGGCGGCGTTCCGTCGTGGCGTCACGGCAGCACTTTCGTCTCCGCGGTGTCTCCGAGCGGCTCCGTGATTTTTTCGCCTCTTTCTTTCTCCCACAGCGCGGAGACTTGACGAGCGCCAGCAGCTGCGCGCTAACCACGCCTCTTCCGCCAAACCACGCCTCTTCCACCAAACCCACACACACTAACCCCGCCCACACGCGCACTAACTCCTCCTCCCCTCTCTCACAGGGCCTCCAGACGACATGGAAGATTGTTGTTTTTATTTCCGCGTGAACTTTCACCCAGTAAAATAAATAAAATAAACGATCACATAAAAATCTTTATTTATAAAAAATATATATATATAAACCGTTATATCGCCTATTTGTAAAGGGTGTTATATTGTACTTTAATGCTGATATTTTATATAAAACTTAAGTTCTAAATAAATAAATAAATAAACAAATAAACAAATAAATAAATAAATTAAAATAAATGAATGAATAAATTTAAATAAATAAATAGATCATTTTTTTCTGTCAAGGCAGAAAAAAATGATGTATAAAAGTGTATATTAAATGAAATACATCCTATTTTATTTATTTGTTTTCCCTGTAAACACAACAGAAATAAATCTAAAATATTTATACACATCATTTTCCGCCTCCGGACACAAAAGGAGTCTGCGCCTCGTCTTCTGCCCTCATAACACGTCACTGAGTGTTTTCTGAAGAAGCTCGGTTCAGATCGTGGTTACGTCAGATTTCGGGTATTAACGTCTTAAACGGTCTGAGATCTGAGAGTCAGACTGCACGGGACGGCGTGTCGTACCTCGTGGTTTACGCTCAGATATAATCGTGTTATTACTTTTATTAGCATTTAAATATCTTGCTGGCTAATGATCAGTTTCAGGAACGTCAGTAGATTTCTGCTGAGCTGATGAGACTCTGTCCTTCCGCTTGGTCTGTACAACACCGGTATACACCTGAGTGTTTAAAAACGTGGTGTTTATAACAGGACGATGGATGTTCACCAGCCCAAGGTTCCTGCCAGGCACTGATAGCTCCATCCATCAGGAGAGCAATGGATGCTTCCTCTCCCGTTCCCGTCCTTGACTCTCAGCAGGTCAGCTATCGATTTCAGCGCCGGATAAAATATTAGCCGACACGCAAACAGCTGATCCTCCAATAAACGTATGTTCGTTAATGGACGAGTCGCTTTAATCGGCCGTCTCTAATGGACGTGACAAGTGACGCGAGCTCTCAGGATCGTGATTAAAAGGTAAGATCACGTCATACTGCCCCGATCTGCTACCCCGGGGTTAAAACGGTGCCTGAGAATGAACAATCGTGTGATATATTTTATATTCAATCACAGTCGGTCCTGTGAGAGTAAATCACTGACGTTAAGCGAGTCGCATCGCAGCCCCGTGACCTTGAGGGAACGAACTCGAGCGTTGTGGAGAAGCTGATAAAAGCCCCTCAGCGGCAGTGCGATAAAAGCGCTACAATAAAGATAACGAGTGCAGGAGGCGGCGTCTTGAACATCAGTCGTATAAAGAAGTCGTAGCGTTATTGATCCGAGCTCTGTGCTTTGATCCCACTCCAGAAACAAGGACACGATAAGAGGACGTTATCAGAGAGAGCACCATGGACACGCCGTCATAAATTCTCAAGAGCTCTTTACACGATTACTCACAACTCTTCTGTTCAAGTTCTTCTGTTTTTTTCTTCTGTAACACTTTGAGGTTCTAGACGTTTTACAGGGGAACCGAGCGCTAATGAACCGCTGCTGAGGATCATAACAATTCTCAAATCTTCATTCATTTTGATTTCCACCAACAAGCATCAATCTGTTACTCTCCAGACTGCACTTTTTTTTTTCTTTCTTAAGCGCTCTACAGATGATTTAGGGCTCTTTTCGCTCGGGGACTCTTCTGAAACGGGAAACCCTCTGAGGTGCAGCTTGACTTATAAATGTTAAGAATGTTGGCCAAGAGCCAAGGAGAAGAAAGCTAATGTAAATTTCAAAAACAAGAAATGGGGGGGGGGTCCTTAATTATCCAATGAACCCCTGAGGAACCCATGAGGAACCCATGAAGAACCCATGAAGAACCCTTTTTTGGAGTAGTAACTTGTATGAGTACAGTATGAATTATTATAAGTCCTTTCAGATGTTCTATTTGGAACATTTTCTGATATCACCACAACGTTGAAGGTTTCCGCTTCAACTCAGAAGACGTCCTTCAGTCTTTCTGCCTCTTGGAGAATCTATACACCAAAGTGTGTTCTTCTCAGACTGGGTTCCAACATTAGAATCATTTAAAAGGATCCTACATGATCTATTAAACCCCTGAAGAACCTTTCATTTTACTATTTATTACAGGCTATACATTTATTACATCACTATATATGTGCACTTATGGTCTACTTTACTCCTGAAGAACAACCAAAGAACCCTTAAAAGTTCTAGCTTCTCTTAGCCCTTTACTTCTTGAAGTTCTCTGTCCTGAAGATGAAGATGTGGAAGAAGAAGAAAGCGTAACGGAATGTGAATGTAGACCGGATCGATCAAACCTCATTCTGATGAAGTGAGCGTTAAAAAAAATCGATTTGAAGCATCTCCATCGTGGTGTGTGTGTGTGTGTGTGTGTGTGTGTGTGTGTGTGTGTGTGGTTTATAGGTTTATTGCCTTTAACAGGCTTTCGTAGATGTTTTGATTTGTAAAGCGGTTAATTTCTAAAAAGAAAAAGAAACAAAGCAGGACTTTGACAGATGATTGGACGTCACGTCACGTCCAAAGCGGTCGCGACGAATCGAAACACAATCACGTCAAAATCAGTTTCCGTCCGTGCCGAAGAAGTTCTGAGCGACAGAGTGACAGATGTCGAGACTTCAGGAGAAAGCTGATATAATTATACATACAGAGACTTTAAAACTCTCTCCTTGAGATCGTTCCTTTCAGAAAGCTTCCTCTGAAGCGGTCCACAGTTCGAGGCAGC
>NC_062532.1:21625447-21630447 GCF_022655615.1 Tachysurus fulvidraco | reverse complement strand
CAGATGTTCAGGAAACAAAAGGCTCAGAGAGCTGGAGCCTGTCCTGACAAATGGGGGCAGGGGGGTAGAATCTGCCCATAGCAGGGGGGTAAATCATCGGGGGTGGGGTGGAGAAGCAGTGATCATCATCATCATCATCACCATTTCAAAGGGGCAGAGAGAGGATAGGGGGTGACTGGAAGGGTAGGAGCTGGGGGTTGGGTGAATAGTGGGGGGTATTTAGATTTTTTTTTTTACCTCAGTGACTGTCACTGCATCACTCCATCTTCTGCAGAGGGCAAATAGAGTCACAATACCAACCCTCTCAAGGACCGGAGCCTACATCTCAATACACAAATGATTACTGTGTGTGTGTGTGTGTGTGTGTGTGTGTGTGTGTGTGTGTGTGTGTGTGTGTGTGTGTGTGTGTGGGTTCAGGATGAATTTCACTATACAAATATTCTGAATATTTAAATACCCACATTTGAATGCTTAAGATGTTAAATTCTTCTCAGTATTTTAAAAAGTTCATGGAAACAAAACTCGTTTATAATATAGTACAAATGAAGATACACTAAACATGACATCGTGCCTAAAAGTTTTAACACCCAGACAGCAGGTCTAATTAAACACAAGCCGTTCACTCGCGCTTGTTCTAAGGGGCGGAGCTAAAGGCTGTACACACTCGATTACATAACACACAGGAAGTGCTCACGTCACACAAACCGTTTATAACAAATGTCGATTTCTTTTGTTGACCTCATGCAAATTACACACCGACCCACTGCCGGAATCCGCGCGGCGTCTCTCTGGCACATTAATATTAAATAATTAAATAATTGAATATATAAATAATACTTCATTAATATTCAAATGCTTGCTGTTATATCAGATGAAATGTGAGACTCAGAAAGCTTTGAATTTACTTTCCAGGCTTTAAAAAAAGCTGCACCAGAGAGTCAAAGCTTTACACACACACACACACACACACACACACACACACACACACACACACACACACACACACACACACACAGATAAAAGAAAGACACAGTAGGGAATCTTTCTATTGGGGGAGGGCCTGGTCAGCAAGAATTTGTTACATCAGACACACTGACGCAAAACAAAAGCCACTGATTTCTCCATGCAAGAGTACACACACACACACACACACACACACACACACACACACACACACACACACACACACACACACACATCAATACATAGACACACACCTGAGCCATGTCTCAGACCAGTGACTTTCTATCTTATCACTGCAGGCCTCCTGTATCAGGCTGCTTTAGACACTCACACACACACACACACACACACACACACACACACACACACACACACACACACACACACACACACACACACACACACACACACACACACACACACAGAGAGATACCCCCTAATGCCAGATTATCCACAGAGCTGTGCATATCAAACGGCCTTGAGTGTGTCTGCACAGACTCATTAGCATACACACACACGCACACACACACGCACACACACACACACACACACACACACACACACACACACACACACACACACACACACACACACACTATTGACAAATTGACTGTTGCAGCCAAGAAGCGACGCAAATCCTCGGCTTAATCACTAAAAATCCCCCTTAAGCCGAGCGTCGCAGCTAAACGGCGCAACGGGCCGGAAAACACACGATCACCCCCTCAGAGGGGGCAATTAACCCGTCTTTACCCCCTTCGCCCCCTCCCCCTTTGACTCTATTACAATGAGCAGGGCATTCCTGGGGCCGCTGACACGGACGGAGAGAGCGCGGAGAAGAGCCTGACATTTGAGATCCTCCCCCCAGAGGTCACGGGGTCGCGGCCTGACAGCCACGACTGAAGCGAGCGACTGAAGTGCGCACTCGACTCTTTCACATGGAAATGGAGCAGGAGAGAGAGAATGGAAGTGAGAGAATGGAAGAGAGAGAATGGAAGTGAGAGAATGGAAGAGAGAGAATGGAAGAGAGAGAATGGAAGTGAGAGAATGGAAGTGAGAGAATGGAAGTGAGAGAATGGAAGTGAGAGAATGGAAGAGAGAGAATGGAAGAGAGAGAATGGAAGAGAGAGAATGGAAGAGAGAGAATGGAAGAGAGAGAATGGAAGTGAGTGAATGCTGATTACGGGGCAAATGTTAATGAATTACAGGACGGATTTCACATTCAAGCTGAAGAGGACTTTCCACTTTGGCCCTCTCAAATGTAAAGGAAGGGACCAGATAAGCAGAGGGAAGAGGAAGGAAGAAAGAGCGAAGGAGAGGAGAAAGAGAAGGAGGAGAGAAGAGAGGAGAAGGGAGAGAAGAGGAAGAGAAGGGAAGAGGAGGAGAGGAAGAGAAGGGAGAGAAGAGAGGAGAAGGGAGAGAAGAGGAAGAGAAGGGAGAGAAGAGAGGAGAGAGGGAGAGAAGAGAAGAGGAAGAGAAGAGGGAGAGAAGGGAAGAGAAGAGAAGGGGAGAAGAGAAGGCGAAGAGAGGGAGGAGGGAGAGAAGGGGAAGAGACGGAAGAGAAGAGGGAGAGAGGAGGAGGGAGAGAAGAGGCGAGGAAGAGAAGAGGAAGAGAGGGGAAGGGGGAGAAGAAAGAGAAGGAAGAGAAGAGGAGAGAGAAGAGGAGAGAAGGGAGAGAAGAGAAGGAGAAGGGAGAGAAGAGGGAGAGACGAGGAAGAGAAGGGAAGAGAAGAATGAGGCGAAGGGAGAGAAGAGGGGAGAAGAGAAGGGAGAGAAGAGGAGAAGGGAGATCTAGAACGAGCGAGCCAAGAGGAAGGAGAGAGCGAGAGGGCTCTATAGAGAATGGAGGCCTCTCGTTACATTTCTCTCCCTTTCTCTTTATACTACTCCTTATCCTTTCTCTCCTCTCTTCTCCTTTCTCTCCTCTCCTCTCCTTTCTCTCCTCTCTTATAGATTTGTTTGCATTTAAAGAAAACACAAACTCTGACCGACGCCACAAAGCCGCCTGAAGAGACGCCGCTTTTGTTACACTGTGCTAAACCGCTAGCTTTAGCGTTCCGTCGCCTATTAGCTACATTAGCCTTGAAGATTCAAGGGAAGGTCAGACGGCCGGCGTCTCGGGGACGGTGTGTACACTTTAAACTGCATCTTTAAAGCAGTCGAGTGTTACATTAGCGCTCGCGTCACACGTACCGTCGGGTTCGAAAGTCCGACTCTTATCTAAACCTGATACGAATAAAAACTTCTCTGTTTCTGTTCTTATTTTAACTCGCAGTTAAAAAGGATCCTCGGACATGCCGAGAACGAGCCGTTACTATAGAAACCGTTAGAACGGAGTTTATTTAAACCTGTTACTCAATCCGGTAGGAACCCGTGTCATCTTCGTTATAAGGACCTACGGTTGTGTGCGAAAGTTTGTACACCCACTCAAGTCTCCTGCTCGTTGTTTGAGGAAGAGATGAAACAGGAGAGTGGGATCGTTCCAGTGAATTACAAGAGAAGAGGAAGAGAAAGAGAGGCAGTGAGACTGATAATGTTTAACTAAACCTGAGTGGGAACATCTGGAAGTGTATACACACACACACACACACACACACACACACACACACACACACACACACTTGTCACATCTCTCTCTCCCTTAGTGTCTAAACTGCACATGCTTTGCATTAGATATATAAAGCAAGTCCACACACTGCGTCCTCTTCACAGTGAAACTCCTCCACATGTGAGTCAGGGACAAATATTCAGCTGAAAATGAATCTCATCCCTTCAGTTAAATTACATTTACAAACACGTTTATTTCACTTCACTACTGCACAACAGGTTCTTATACAGAAACTGCAAAAAAAAAAAAAAGCGAAAATCAAATCAAGTCTGTCGCCGTGTGAAAAAGTGAACCGTTCTGTTACGGACTGACGTCCTTTCGTTAAACTTTTAGACAAAACGAAAGATCAGAAATAGCTAGCAAATTAATTACCTAACTTATTAACCCCTCCATGTGGTTTCTGTTTAGTTTTTTTTTTATTTCTAGTGACAGGTATCTAATATTCTCTCTCTATTATAAGATCTAATAAGATTCTAAAAGCGATTCCTAGACATTTTTACGCTTCTTGTTCTGTCAACAGATCGTTTTAGATCTTTCTAAGAATCGATCCGACGACATCCCTCAACTCCACCGGAAAAGCGACTCGGCTCCGAATCGATTCACCTGCCTGAAGCGAATCGATCGGGTCGTGTGTTTTGTGCTGGAAAGTTTCGGTGTAAATTTTGCGAGCTGCTTAAACTGACACAAAGGACGGAGCTGTAGAGCTACAGAGCTGAACTGAACTGTTGCTTGAAAATAATTAGCAAATTATTAAAACATAAGAATAAAAAAAGTTCAAGCTCAAAAATGTACAAAAAAAACCTCGATAATCTTTTTAATAAGATTAGAACCAAAGTTAATTTGATGAGATCCAAGATATGCCACTCTGAAGCATCATGTGAACGTCTGGTTTCTGTGTGTGTGTGTGTGTGTGTGTGTGTGTGTGTTACTTCCTGTTTCCTGTTAGCTGGAAGAAAACCAGGGTTTCAGCTCGTTCTGTTGTTTACATCCTCTGGTTAAAATGTGTACGCATCATACAGATCAGTAGCTCGACTGGGACTGGAGACTCCTTCGATAAACGACGGATACGAACCTCATACCGCGAACGAGCTGTTACCATAGAAACCGCAACGTGAGAAGAGTGCACGGACGTAACGGTCGTGAGGAGACGCAGACGCAGGCGAGCGTACGGGTGGAATCAGGCAGAGAGGCGAGGTCAGTCTGTTCCGGATTAAACGGACAAATATCTGGTCTTATGACCTCAGGATCTCAGGAGATTTGATTCAGGTGACTAAATTCCTCAGGATTTCCCCGAGGATATTAAGGAACTGTGTCCAGGGAAGAAAAAAACATGACTTAGAGCCAAGACAAACAGAGCGAAATCGAACAATCCAAACGAGCGCGATCCGGCGCTGACCTCGGGACGGCGGATGAATCAGCTGTCACGTGCAGG
>NC_062532.1:21612947-21617947 GCF_022655615.1 Tachysurus fulvidraco | reverse complement strand
TTAGTCCACCAGACTAAACGTACGGCTATAGACTTCTATTGTTTGTTAGCAACAAAGCAAAGAAACATCGGACACCAAATACGCACTGGTATGAAGCGTGCCTTTAATAACCGCACTCTGATGTCGTGCGTAACATAAACAGACGCACACACACACACACACGTAAGAGTTCACACCAGGACAAGCTTCTCCCCAGGCATCGTGGGTAAAATGGCATCTTTTGTGTTGCTCAGGAACATTCCGGTGGTTTTACGTCTCGAATTTCCAACGAGTCGATTCGCCAAACACGTCGACGTGATCCGACACATCAAGCAGCACGATAACACACACGTAGCACTCAAATGACACGGCGAGAAACCGAATACCCCTAAATATCTGCAGGACAACCAGAGCGAAAAAAAAAAAAGGCAAAAAGAGCAGGAATCACACACACATCATCGCTCCGTCAGCACTCGGCCGTGTGTACATCGCACACGAGTGTGAGGAGAAATCTCTCAATGCGTCTCGCACACGTCTCGTCTGAACAGAGACGTCCAAACCCGGAGCGGCTGCTTGAGGACCTTCGATGTCATGATCTATTTTTAAGCACAGACTTCATACGACTTCGGTACCGTAGGAGTCGCACGGACTAGTCGAGCGACGCGCTCGCTAGCCGCTGTGGGGCAGCCTTTGATACAAAAAAAAAGCAGCTAAATGTATTTTGTTAGCTTGAAAATTTTTTATGTAAATATAAAAGACTACACACGAAAACTGGTGCTGTTTTCTAAACGCTTTAACGCTAATAGACGGTATTTAATCGCATTCCGCATTCTTATTTAAAGCTAAATAACGTTCCAGATCTTTGGCTAATCGAGTTTTTCACGTCTCCGATCTCGCTTGGCTAGTTTAGCTCGAGTCGGATCATCGACTCGAAAAGACGTCGTCCGGATTTTCGATGTCGGAAAACCTTCTGTCCGTCCGTCTTTCATCCGTCGTTACGCTTTACGGAGTTTCCCGGAACGTCGTTCGCTCCCGTGGGCTGCGCATGAGAGCGCGTTTTAAGGACCGGCACAAAAATAATGCACTGAAGCTAGAAATAAATATGATGTATAGCCTGTGAGAGGCTGATAAAGTGCAGTCGGGTTTAATCTCGACTGCTAAAACAGCCTGAGAGCAGTCGGGAAACAGTCACGTAGGTTTATAATTACCTGTCTAATAGTAAAAACGAGTAGTCTGTTCAATGGTTAGGACAGAAAAACAAACAGGAAAGCAAGAAATCCCAAGACTATGTTCTCATACACTGCAATCCAGATCCGAATTGTCCTCAAACTAGTGACAACTGAGTGAAGAATAAAATAAAAACAGATCAAGACAATAAATCGAACAATTTACACAGATTGAGTCGTTTATTAAACACCCTGCAACATTTCAAAGACAAATGCAAGACAGAAATGTGAAAAGATGCTCAAACAACAGCCGAACCCTCTGAGCACAGACCAGTGGGCGTGGCCTAAAATTATAATGAGCGGACTTGAGGTACCAAAAACACGAGCTAAGTAGTTTCCGGTCGCACGGTTAGCTCATTCATGCTAGGTTATCTTTTAAACACTGGGTTGCTTAGATACGAAGAGCCGATGTAGACTGACCCCAGATTAGCCCCGCCCACTTTATGATATAATAGAAAAGATGCGTATAAATACTCACTGGCTGGAGACGGGGTACTGTATCCGCTCACAGGAAGCGCGGGCAGTGCCGGAGGAGAAATCCCACCCATCATATGAGGGATGAAGTAAGGATACGGGGGCATCGGAAAAATGCCCAGAGCATGGGCGTGGCCAGAGCCAGGGAGTGGGAGGGGTTTATCACTTCCAGACATAGTGATCAACAATCCATTGCAGCATGAAATAATGGATACGTTCCTGCGATCTGAAGATGCATTGAGGTTTGTGTTACACGTCCTTCCAGAAATAAACTGGTGTGTGTGAGTGTGTGTGTGTGTGTAGCGATGACTTGTAGATTAACTCTGGAGATCACATGATGCTCCTAGGTCAGAGAGAGAAAGAGAGACAGAGAAACATTAGTAACTGTAACTCAACTTCATGAATGTTTTATTCCTTACTCGCTATCACAATCTGGCTACAAAAAAAAAACATTGTTTGGTTCCAGTAAGTGTAGAATGAAGAGCATGAGGGAACAAGGGAGAGGAGACAACATGGGAAAACACAAAGTCATTAGCAGCAGGATCCCAAAGGACACACACACACACACACACACACACACACACACACACACACACACACACACTAAAAGACTTTCTAAACAGACTCCATTTATCCTATGCCAGTAATCAGTATGATCCTTTACTGTGCAGATTTCAGCCTCCTGAACACTTGAGTATATGCAGAAGGGCACTCACAGAGAGCCTCCCTAAGTACACACTTGACACCTTATCCCTCAGTTCTCCTGCTTATCACCCAGTCCCTGGGATGTGAGGTGGCCTGGTGTTTGTAATATGCCCTGAAAACCAGGCTGATGTGAGGTTTGGGTCTCTTTCCCCTGTCACTGTAACACCTTTGCCCTGCCCCCATCATTTGTCCCCATACCTTCTTGCTCTGCCACTGTAATGCCTGCAACCTATTCCCTGGTCTCCTGTAACATTTGGACCTAACCATGTCACTCTATTCCCTGTTGCCCTTCTATTTGTTTCCCTGTTGCCCTAATGCTTGTCACCCTATTCCCTGTCCCACATCTACTTGTTGCCCTAATGCTCTTCACCCTATTCCATGCACAAGATCTACTTGTTGCCCTAATGTTTGTCACCCGATTCTGTCCCACATCTACTTGTTGCCCTAATGCTCGTCACCCTATTCCCTGCCCCACATCTACTTGTTGCCCTAATGCTCATCACCCTATTCCCTGCCCCACATCTACTTGTTGCCCTAATGCTCGTCACCTTATTCCCTGCCCCACATCTACTTGTTGCCCTAATGCTCATCACCCTATTCCCTGCCCCACATCTACTTGTTGCCCTAATGCTCATCACCCTATTCCCTGCCCCACATCTACTTGTTGCCCTAATGCTTGTTACCTTATTCCCTGCCCCACATCTACTTGTTGCCCTAATCCTTGTCACCCTATTCCCTGCCCCACATCTACTTGTTGCCCTAATCCTTGTCACCCGATTCCCAACCTCCCTTCTATTTGTTTCCTTGTTGCACTAATACTTGTCAAACCTACCCCGTATCCGTGTCACTTGTTTTGCCCTGGCATTATTAAGTTTATCAGCCTCAGGCTTGTCTTATTCCCTATGTTCTGGCCTTTCCACTGCTGCTCTGGAGTCTTGACCCTCGTCGACCCGTTGCCCGTCACTTGTTGCAATAAAAAGTGGTGACTTATATCGCCCAGTCTCCTGGCACCATAACACTGTCCTAATCATTTGTTGCCCATGTCACTCTAAGTCCGTCCCATCCCGTGTCCTGGTCACTTACTGCTCTGTTGCCATGACATTTCTAGGTCTGAGACTTGGTCGACTCCAAACCCCTATATCCCCATCGCGCCATCGTGCTGGTTGCCCGGCCGTCCGTAGCCTTGTCATCAAAAGCATTATTGATTGTTGTTCTGTTGACTTCTTTCCATGTTAGTGTGACATTTTTGGCACTGTTACTTGTCACCTCGTTGCTGTGCGGTTTGTTGCCCTGTCGATATAACACCTGTTGCCTACGGTCCTGTCATTTACAGGAAATTAAGTCACTGTGGTTTAGTTCCTTACGTGTTCAAAACTAACCCACAGGGTTGAAGGGTTTTATTTTAGACAAGGGTAAAAGAGTACTGTATGGTATATAGGAGCTTTCATAATTCTCGTAGAAGACAATCTCATAATTGTGCTCAGCAGAAGTGTGGTACTGACTGAGTCATTTATTTGTAATATAGTATTACTGCTTCGATATCATGACGATATCGTAAATCATGATAAAATGTTAGGCAATTATCGTGGTATAAAAATTTAATAACGGCCCCCGCCTCGCGAATTGATCGCAAAGAGAAACCGTGTGTGTTTGTGTGCGTGTGTTTGTGTGTGTGTGTGTTTGTGTGTTTGTGTGTGTGTGTAGCCGCCTGTCTGTGCATCATTTCTCAATTGTGTAAATCCACCCATCCATCTTCCCCTCTTGTCACCAGTTCATATTAGCATCCCTCCATCCACCATCTATCTTTGGCTAATCGAGTTTTTCCAAGCCCACGCAAACACACACAACGCTCCGCGCTGATAAATCTCACCCCACCTCCGTCATTCCCTCCCCAAAAAGCGAGGGTTATTATTTATCTCCGAGAATGCAGCAGCGGCGCACACTGCAGAGATTCGTTTAAAGATTGTGTTTAAAAGGAGAGAGACAGAGAGAGAAACATCGAATGTACAGACATAAAAGTGCGAAAGAGAGAGAGAGAGAGAGAGAGAGAGAGAGAGAGAAAGAGAGAGAGAGAAATGGTCTGAGTTTAATAGATCTTGCTTATACACAGGAGTTAAATGAGGATTTGGGTTGCCAGACCTACAGAAACTCCAGAATTAGAAGGTCAATTAAAAGGGAAATTAGAGTCGGGTAATTGTAATCAATGGGGACGACAATCAGGTGCGAGTTTAATCTAAAGAACGGATCAATCAAACGTTCATCTTCCCGACACGTTTGTGGAAGTATATTATGGCCCAAACAAAGGGGCTTTCTGAGGACCTTAGAAAGATGAAAAGCTGATGCTCATCAGGCTGGACAAGGTAAGAAAACCAACTCTAAAGAGGTTTTACAATCCACAGGAAGACAGTGTAGAAACGGAGGAACATCAAGACCACAAGAATCCTCCCTAAGAGTGGTTGACCAACAAAGATCCCTCTACCAGCAAGCTGTGTTATAGTCTGCAAAGTAACTTCTAAGCAGCAGAACGTTCATGAGTCCACCATCAGGAGAACACTGACCTACAGTGGTGTACATGGCAGGGTTGCAAGAGGAACCGCCACTGCTTTAAAAAAAAAG
>NC_062532.1:21595447-21605447 GCF_022655615.1 Tachysurus fulvidraco | reverse complement strand
TAAGTTCAACACAGAGAAAGCAAACTTTACTCATTCTGGCTAATCGAATATATCTGGCAAAAAAAAAAAGAGCCGAATTGTTCTTTAATTGTTGTTTATAAGATTCTTCGTCTCCACAGATTCCACAGTAACGTCGTTATTTTTCCGCAAAATGAAGCCTGGAAGTAAAAATCCACCAATAACGGTACAGCCTGAGAGATCCATCTGTACAGCAATATAATAACATCCTGGGTTATAAAGGAGAGGAGAGGAGGAGGAGGAGGAAGAGAGGAAGAGAGGAGAAGTGTTTGCCTGTACATACGTTGCTAATCGTCCACGTCGCTAGTTACCACGTCGCTAGTTACCCACGTCGCTAGTTACGCACGTATGTATTTGCTGATTTTATGCTTAAAAAAACTGTTTATAAGCAAAAGGACGTTTAGAAAAATGCCGTATTCGTCTCTCAATATCAAATGATGTGCTGACGGTTTACAAAGAATTATCATGCTAACAAAAACACCCAAACCCGTAGGTTTATAATGTTATCTAACCTGCTTCACTTCCACACTCGTATCAACAACAGACAGTAAATAAATAAATAAATAAATAAATAAATAAATAAATAAATAGAAGAGTGTAAAGCCCGCCGGTGTTAATCTCCTCTCTGCCTTTCTGAGGCTCCACGTTTCATTATCACGTGTGATTACTAGCCATAATTTCAGCTGCAACGCTGCGTGTGATAGCAACAATCCTGTAGCGCTGTGAGCGATTCCACCGTGTCATTAGTTCTGCGAGAAACATCGCGACTCAAACCGCCAGCAGGTCTAAAGAGGCTCGAATACAAACAAGACCATTTATAACACACACACACATATACACACACACACTCACACACACACACTCGCACACTCACACACACACACACTCACTCACACACTCGCACACTCACACACACACACACACACACTCGCACACGGCTGAAATGTTCTTTAGGAGGAAACACAACACACTAAAGCGTGTAAAGAGGTTTTATTACATTATGACTGGGGGAAAGAGAGAGAGAGAGAGTGAGTGAAAGAGAGAGAGAGAGAAAGACAGACAGAGAGAGACAGAGAGAGAAAGATACAGACAGAGAGAGAAAGGGAGACAGAGAGAGAAAGACAGAGAGAGAGAGAGATACAGACAGAGAGAGAAAGGGAGACAGAGAGAGAGAGAGAGAGAGAGAGAGAGAGAAAGACAGAGAGAGAGAGAGAGAGAGAGAGAGAGAGAGAGAGAGAGAAAGACATACTATATATAGATCTCTATATTATATAATATATATAGAGATATAGTAGATGAGAGAGAAAGATACAGACAGAGAGAGAAAGGGAGACAGAGAGACAGACAGACAGGCAGAGAGAGAAAGGGAGACAGACAGAGAGAGAGAGAAAGAGAGAGAAAAAGATACAGACAGAGAGAGAAAGGGAGACAGAGAGACAGACAGACAGACAGAGAGAGAGAGAAAGAGAGAAAAAGATACAGACAGAGAGAGAAAGGGAGACAGAGAGACAGACAGACAGACAGACAGACAGAGAGAGAAAGGGAGACAGAGAGACAGACAGACAGAGAGAGAAAGGGAGACAGAGAGACAGACAGACAGACAGACAGAGAGAGAAAGGGAGACAGAGAGACAGACAGACAGACAGAGAGACAGAGAGACAGACAGACAGACAGAGAAACAGAGAGACAGACAGACAGACAGAGAGAGAGAGAGAAAGAGAGAAAAAGATACAGACAGAGAGAGACAGACAGACAGACAGAGAGAGAAAGGGAGACAGAGAGACAGACAGACAGACAGAGAGACAGAGAGACAGACAGACAGACAGAGAAACAGAGAGACAGACAGACAGACAGAGAGAGAGAGAGAAAGAGAGAAAAAGATACAGACAGAGAGAGACAGACAGACAGACAGAGAGACAGAGAGACAGACAGACAGACAGAGAGACAGAGAGACAGACAGACAGACAGAGAGACAGTCTCGTGGAGCAGCGCAGGGTCACGGTGCAGATTGTAAACATTTGGACACAGACACAGGATTTATTTTGTCTCTGGATTTCAGTGTGATGGGATTAATATAAAATGTGAACATGAGGTTACACACTGAGACTTACTGAGATGTGATACGTGAGATAAGTGATACGTGAGATGAGATAAGTGAGATGAGATAAGTGAGATGTGATATGTGAGATGAGATAAGTGAGATGAGATAAGTGAGATGATAAGTGAGATGAGATAAGAGAGATGAGATAAGTGAGATGTGATAAGAGAGATGAGATAAGTGATATTAAAAGAGAGATGAGATAAGAGAGATGAGATAAGTGAGATGTGATAAGAGAGATGAGATAAGTGATATTAAAAGAGAGATGTGATAAGTGAGATGTGATAAGTGAGATATTATAAGTGAGATATTATAAGTGAGATGTGATAAGTGAGATATTATAAGTGAGATGTAAGATGAGATAAGTGAGATATGAGAAATAAGATCTGAGACGTAACAGTGAGATCTAAGTACCAGTGGATTATTATAACAACCTGTTCAGCTGGTTTAGAACAACAACCTGACCACTGAACTTGTGTCCCCTCTAAACCCTGGACTCAGACGCCTCCAGAAGTATGTGTGTGTGTGTGTGTGTGTGTGTGTGTGTGTGTGTGTGTGTGTGTGTGTGTGTGTGTTAGATGACGAGTTTGTGTGTGTGTAAAAGTGTTTGCCTCTGTGTGTGTGTGTGTGTGTGTGTGTGTGTGTGTGTGTGTGTGTGTGTGTGTGTGTTGGATGAAGAGTTAGTATACGTGTATGTGTATACGTATTTGTGTGTGTATGTATTTGTGAGTATGTATGTGTGTGTGTTAGTGTGTGTGTGTGTGTGTGTGTGTGTGTGTGTGTGTGTGTGTATGTATTTGTGAGTATGTATGTGTGTGTTAGAGGAAGAGTTAGTGTGTGTGTGCATATTAGTGTGTGTGTATGTATTTGTGAGTATGTATGTGTGTGTTAGAGGAAGAGTTAGTGTGTGTGTGTGTGTGTTTGATTTCTTTTTCTCTGTGCCTGGCCATGGGGGGATTTGGTGTGTAGATACAAGCACATGTTTATTATTTCATCTCAAGCAGGTCTTAATCAAACACAACTGGAAATTGTGCGTGTGTGTGCGTGTGTGTGTGCGCGTGTGTGTGTGTGTGTGCGCGCGTGTGTGTGCGCGTGTGTGTGCGCGTGTGTGTCCCACTTTGCTCTTTATTTATGAGGAACAGTGACAGGCTTCCTGGAAACAATTTACATTCATTCAGCATGTTTACAACTGAATAATAAAAAACAAATAAATAATTCTTATGAGACGATGTTTAGTTTGGTCAAAATGCAAAAGTTTGTAAACAAAAACAAAAAACAAACAAAATAAAACACGGCCAAC
The DNA here is from genome assembly GCF_022655615.1 of Tachysurus fulvidraco. Classification (NCBI taxonomy): domain Eukaryota; kingdom Metazoa; phylum Chordata; class Actinopteri; order Siluriformes; family Bagridae; genus Tachysurus; species Tachysurus fulvidraco. Next base: position 21,602,031 of record NC_062532.1, on the reverse strand, counting down.
ATTTTCTTCTCCAGTCTATAATTAAAATGATCGGTATGTCGGGTTCCATTTGATTCCATTTAAAAATCTTAAGCAGCAGGAAAAATAAATAGAGTACAAGCTCCTGCTGCTGCTGATGATGATGATGGTGATGAAGCCAGACAGCACACACACACACACACACACACACACACACCTCAGCTCTCCTCTGTCACACTAAGCCAATTCCTGTCTCAGCATTTCCACCAATATTTACCTTTAGTCAGTGTTCTACTGATACATAGCCAGTAATCCAGGTCAGGAATTAATCCTCCATGAAGGATCGAAGGAGCGTCTGCAGAGAGAGAGAGAGAGAGAGAGAGAGAGACAGAGAGAGAGAGAGAGAGAGAGATGGGCGAGGTTAGACATGGTCAACTCTACTGCACTTCCTGTACAATTAACACTGATGTGTTGCTTTAACAGGTGAGAGGATGACAAGATGATGTCATGAAGCTCCTAAAGTCTCCTTCCGTGACCCTGAAACCGAAATCTATACTTCCAGAAAACTTTAGCGCCTCAACAATGACTAGCAGTTACCATAGAAACAAGAGCGTGGTACAAGGAGAGCGTTAATCTGAGCCGGCGCTTTATTTTGCTGAATAGAAACCTCACAGCTACAATTTCCTGTTTGTGGACTTTAAGAATTTGTAGAGTTTCATCACTATTTCTGTTTTTCTCTACAACACTACAGGTGATATTATCATAGAAAAGATACAAAAATGTATAAACAGTTATTTTTCTCCACACAGACGTTTGTATGTTCAGAGTAAACGTCGATATCAAACCCATTTCTGCTCTCTGAGAAGCTCCGAGTGTTTGTTCATCTAAAAAGCAGCTCAGATTTCTCTTCCACACTAAAATTCAGTGTAAGATCATCGACAGAGGGACAAACACACGTCTAAAACACACCGAAAGTACGCCAGAGTCCTGATTTATTTTAGACCGGACTCACAGACACGACATCGGACGAGTCTTTGTACTGTCCCAGTAGAAAATGTCCCAGAAGTTCCATCCCAGTGTTAAAGGTGAGGTCTCCGATTTTTGAAAGCCGATGTTGACATTTGAAATGCCCAAAACAAACACGCCCCTAACCCAAACAGGTCCCGCCCCTGTATCGATAGCTCCGCCCACACATACATACGTAACCCAGGCGACTAACAGAAAGAAACGTGTCTTTATCATAGCTGAAGGGAAGAACAATACGATTGTAGATAAACAAACAAGCAAAAATGCCACACAAGCATAATGATGTAAAGGACAAAGGCATATATTAGTTCTGTGTAACAAAGCAAAACCAACGTTACTCACCTATCGAGAAGGAAAAAAGCGCCTCGGCGTCTTAAGTAAAGTCGGCCACATATTCACAGGTCGGAGTTTCCCGAGTCGATAACTCCTGAGCTAAACGCTGTTACTACACAAAACGCGGTTGTAGCTGCCTCTCTACATTACTACGATAGAAAAGAGGTGTTATTTGTGTAGTAACAGCGTTTAGCTCAGGAGTTATTGACTCGGGAAACTCCAACCTGTGAATATGTGGCCAACTTCCTGCTCCTTCAGTTCTCTCCAGCGCTGGAAAGCTGATCCTATATTAACACGTCCTACTTCTTGTCCTTATCGTAAGTCTTTCTTCTCTTTCTTTGTTTTTATCCTCCATGTCGACGTTAAAACCGCTTTCTGCTAATGTCACACATGCGCACTGAACACTCTCTCCGCCCATATCGACAAGCCCCGCCCCTTTCTGCTCATCGGCTACACGTTTGTTTTGTTTTTGTTTAGTTTGTCGTCCCGACTCGGTTTTCTAAAGCATTTCTCAAATAACGGAGACCGCACCTTTAAATGCTGCTAGAAAGGAATCTTCTGCTGCAACATTTGACCTCGTCACCATTTTTTTCCTGAAACCTCGTGACACAGAGCCTCAGAGTTTTATTCCTCAGACGCAGAATAACCGTGAAAGCAGAATATCTGGACGTTAATCAGAAACCCCTTTGTTTTAATGTGTCAGTGCTGAAGTTCTCCTCAGTCTGTTTAGTGCTCAGGCCTTTTGTTCTGCAGTAAACGAGGCTCTCCATCCTGACACCGAGGCGGTGTGTGTGTGTGTGTGTGTGTGTGTGTGTGTGTGTGTGTGTGTGTGTGTGTGTGTGTGTGTGTCACATCATCGATGATGACCCACTTTTGGACGGCTCCTGCCAATAAACATGCCCTGAAATATGACAAGCGGAATGAAGCTCGAGACGGACGGACTGACGGACGGATAGATGAGCGGAGGGGTGGGGGGAAGGGGGTTCAGGAAATCACTGAGACTTAATCCACCTGAATAATCGACTGAGCTTCAGAGAAGCAGAAGAGCTGAAAGAAAAGAGGTTTTTAAAAAAATGCTGAGAGAAAATCGGTGAAGCTTAACTTTCATCAGATATGTGTGTGTGTGTGTGTGTGTGTGTGTGTGTGTGTGTGTGTGTGTGTGAGAGTGTGAGAGTGTGTGTGTGTGAGAGAGAGAAGAGAGGGGAGGATGAGAGATTATCGGATGATTACAATTCGAGATTGCGGAGATGAGAGAAAAGAGAGAGAAATGAAAGGGAGAGAGGACGAGGGAGAAGAAGGAGAGAAGTGGAGAGAGAAACAGAGAGAGAGAGAGAGAAACAGAGAGAGTGAGAAAGAGAGAGAGGAAGGAGAGAGAGAGAGAAAGAAAGGAGAGAGAGAGAGAGAGAGAGAGAGAGAGAGAGAAAGGAGAGAGAGAGAGAGAAAGAGAGAGAGAGAAACAGAGAGAGAGAAAGAGCGAGTGTGTGAAAAGTAGAAGCTGTGGTAGTGTTTTTAAGGAATATACTGGAACAGTATCAGCTTACACACCACACACACAAATACACAACACACACACACACAAATACACAACACACACACACACACACACACACACACACACTTCAGGATCAAAGCTCTGAGTCCTGACGAGTGAACAGAAGCCTCTCACACACTCTTGTTCAATCAGATCTTTCAGGTTTTCAGGTTTCTAGTAAGAAATCTGAAGCTCGTTGCTGCTCTTTATTCAAAATGTGTGGAAAATCTGCATCATTTAGAAAAAACCACATTCCTCTGAGTATCACGGCGTTTGTTTGATGTTGCGTAAGTTTCTGCAATCGCAAAATCATGAAATCCTGGAGGAACTGATTAAGAACAACATGATGCAGTTTTGGCTGTACGAGTTCACTTCATGAAAGAAGGCACTCTACACAAACTGGGGTTCATTCACAGGAGTGAAAATCCTAGTCCTGACGAACAGAGGACACAAAATCCCGTCCACGGAAACTGCCGAGTTGCTGCTCCAGGTTTGAGCGACGCGGAGCAGCAGGGGGACAGAAAGACAACCCTGGCAGAAGAAGACAAATGATCACAGCAGGGTGGAAACTGACATGCAGACTTCAGTGCCTAATGGATGACCTGATGGAGATCAAAGGTCATCATCCTTTAACCCTTCGTCCTCACCCATCCACGCAGGACCACCCTGTGGTGAGGAGATGCAGGAGCTCACATCAGCAATCTGATCTCTTACGCCACGTCTGTTTTAGTAATCGAAATCTGGCAGATAATAAATGTACTCATTGTTCGAGGCTTACGTACCGTATATGGCTTGTTTTGCACACATACATTTTGTTCATGTATCTGGAAGCTTTTCTGTATAATGCAGGGTGCCAAAACTTTTGGTACGAGTCAACTTGACGTGTAATTTTCCCACATCGAGCATCAGCACAATGCCAAAGCTTTCAGTTAAATGTTCGTTTGGTATCGACCTAAGCTTAATATCAGAACTGACAGAAACGAACAATTTAGGGGCGGGGCTTGAAGCTCTGCTTAAAGCTGATTGGTTACGAGTGTTGCCACAATCGCTTGTTCTTTTTGTCTGTATTTTGTACACCTTCGAGATATTAATGATACAGAAACTCTTATTTGTTGAAAACAGAAACCACGCCCCCTTTACTGGGACTGACAGATATATAGGCCACGCCTTCTTTACATCACGCTACAGACACAGAAGCCACACCCTTCTTCACTGGGACCGACAGACTAACGCCATATTCAAAGGGCCATAACTAAAGGCCACGCCTTCTTTATTGTGACTGTCAGATAGGCCACGCCTCCATAAACATACAAGGGCCTATTTATAACGAACACCAAACAGTAATGCAGTTTGGCAGTTAATGTCAAAGACACACACACACACACACACACACACCTCGTCTGTTTAACACACCGCTATCGAACCACTGACCCAACACACTCCACACCGATCAATCGTTCTGTCCCAAGCAGCCTCCAGAGACACAGCAGGACTCTCCGTGTGTGTGTGTGTGTGTGTGTGTGTGTGTGTGTGTGTGTGTGTGTGTGTGCATCTCACTTCCATTTCACATTCAGAGATGAAAAGAATGTGAAATCATCTGGCAGCTGATCCTGCTATCGGATCTCCATCGAACACGTGAACGTTCGCCCGTACATCAGACAGCAGGTGACAGGAAGTGATGTAAAGACTATGTGCATCCTGTCACATTAACAAAGTGCGGTCTGTTAAATAATACTAGCAGGAGGCGGAATAGCGGTAATGTGGGCGGGGCCTAAATATTAAAGCTCAAATCGCTGTTAGGCGACTTGTCAACAAAACATTTGAATAGGATTTCGAACGGCATAACGGAGCCGTGTCGGCCACCCCGTCGCGTCGTCCCGGTCGCTCTTCCTCCTCCTCCCTGCAGTCTGCTCTTCATCACTTTTACTGTAACATTTGATTTTATTCCCGTTAAAAAAATCCCAGACGACTCGCAAGCTGCTGATCAAAAGCAGAAGTCGTCCTCCAGCCAAACGCTCAGCGAGACTCTACCACATCTGCTTCTTCTAATCTGCTGCGTTTCTGTTTCACCGCCGCTCTCGTTAATAACCGCCGCGACTCTGCCGGGCGTTCTCAGCAAGCCAGAGCTAATCCGGTTATTCTCAACAAATTTTCCCAACCGCGCTGCCATCGCCGCCGTGCGCCTCCGCCGACGCGGATTTAATCTGTGCTCTGTTAGAGCTTCCACATGTGAGCGCTCGACCGAAATGATCTGATTTACAGCTAAAACTAAAAAAACATGTCTGACAGAATCGTTTCAGGCGAACGCTTGCTTATGGTCTCGAAATCATAAAAAACACTCCGGGGGCTGAACGGGCGGGAAAATAATCAGCGTTGTGACGAATAACAAACCTCTCGTATCACGTCGACGGCACGTAATTCTTTTTATCCGTTTATAGTTACCTTTAACGTTAAGGTAAATAGTCACAGCTTCACCTTGGACACTGGAGACTCCTTCCACGTGTTACATAAACATCTCCTTACTAGGACCATTAGAAACATTACGGAGTAGACGCCGCTTGAACGGTGACAATAAAGGATGTCTGAGCTCCTTCACCACTTTGACTGCCAGTTTTGCCACCGCAGCAGTTCTGCATTATGACACTGGTTTCGGTGATATTTAGATTTGTTGTTCAACACAAAGAAACGAAACAGCCGATGGAGTCGTCTCTCATAGAAAGCGCCTTTAAGAAATGTTGATTTATTTTCACTTCTGCAAACAGCACTGAACAAACTGACACACACCCTGGAGCTTAACGTCTCCACCACAGTCACATGGAGGCTTTTACACAAAGCTCCTGACACGCACAGCCTGGATGAATAGATGTAACACTAACACACACACACACACACACACACACACACACACACACACACACACACACGTCATACTTCCCTCAATAGTAAGCTGTGTGAATCATCTGTTCAGGACAAATCGGCACGAGGCTTCACTGTGACGAGGGAAAAGCACGAGATTTGGAGGTGCGAGGACTTCAGAGTGATGATCGCGTGTCAGCTGTGACGTGGTGTGTTAGGAATGTTCGTGCATTTACAGAGACTGACAGATACAGAGGCCACGCCTCGTTTACAGAGACTGACAGATACAGAGGCCACGCCTCGTTTACAGAGACTGACAGATACAGAGGCCACGCCTCATTTACAGAGACTGACAGATACAGAGGCCACGCCTCGTTTACAGAGACTGACAGATACAGAGGCCACGCCTCGTTTACAGAGACTGACAGATACAGAGGCCACGCCTCATTTACAGAGACTGACAGATACAGAGGCCACGCCTCGTTTACAGAGACTGACAGATACAGAGGCCACGCCTCGTTTACAGAGACTGACAGATACAGAGGCCACGCCTCGTTTACAGAGACTGACAGATACAGAGGCCACGCCTCGTTTACAGAGACTGACAGATACAGAGGCCACGCCTCGTTTACAGAGACTGACAGATACAGAGGCCACGCCTCGTTTACAGAGACTGACAGATACAGAGGCCACGCCTCGTTTACAGAGACTGACAGATACAGAGGCCACGCCTCGTTTACAGAGACTGACAGATACAGAGGCCACGCCTCATTTACAGAGACTGACAGATACAGAGGCCACGCCTCGTTTACAGAGACTGACAGATACAGAGGCCACACCTCGTTTACAGAGACTGACAGATACAGAGGCCACGCCTCGT
>NC_062532.1:21585447-21590447 GCF_022655615.1 Tachysurus fulvidraco | reverse complement strand
AGTGACGTGTGAGGTGAGCGCAGTGACACTCGCTGCAGATTAGCAGATTTACACCAGCACTTTGTGGCGAGTCTCCACTCTACTGGCCTCTATACTGTTCATCACCCAGCGAACAAACAAATAAACAAACAAACAAACAACAATCACTCACAGGTTCTACACATTCCTTTAGATACACATCTAGAAAACACATACACAAACACACACCAACATGTTTATATACATGCACAACCATACATCCACACACACACCTACACATGTACACACAAACACACATCTACACACACCCACACATGTACACACAAACACACATCTACACACACCCACACATGTACACACAAACACACATCTACAAACACACATCTACACACATCTACACACAAACACACATCTACACACAAACACACATCTACACACACACACACACACATCTACACACAAACACACATCTACACACAAACACACATCTACACACACACACACACACACATCTACACACAAACACACATCTACACACACACACACACACACATCTACATACAAACACACATCTACACAGCTACACATCTACACTAGTGCTGCACGATAAATCATATCGCAATCGCGATATCAAGCCTGTGCGATTATATGACGCAAAATGCTGTGATTTTATGAAATATATAAATGCATGTGTTGACATGACAACCCATTCTCTCTGAAAGCTGGTTGCCTATTACATACGCTACACCGCTATCCGCTAATAAAAAAAAAAGACCAGTGAGTTTCGGTTTAGGCAGTGGCACGTGTGGCGCGTGTGGCGCGTGTGGTCATGTGACTTTTTTCGGTGTGCAGCGCGGAACGGGTGAAGATGGATGCCGAGCGGACGGACACTGAACTGGTGGCCAGAAAAAAATGCCACCTCTGTTATATGTAGCGTTCATTTCATCAGATGAGACGAAATATGTTCAACAACCTTTTTTTTTTCATGACTAAGACGAGACGATGACGAGACTGCATCACTGTCCAAAACGCTGACTAAGGCTAAATTAACATGCGTTATTGTTGACGAAAAAAGACGAGACGAAAATGTTTTGTATAAAATAAAATAAAAACTAAGATAAAATCTCTCTTCATTTTCGTCTACAATTGTCTCTGCTTTTTCATCAGCTGTTACGCCTTTAAAGTGTTCAGGACGAGTTCGCGACTTCGCGCTGTTGCTCGTTACAGGTCTCATACGCCTGTGGCTGCGACACCAAACTGCAGAACAATTGTATCGCTTCCGCTAAAGAACATAGTGCGCTCCTTCTCTACGGTTAGAACCCTGTGTGTCCATGGCAACGCTCTGTTTTTCATGGCAACGGTGTGTTATAGTTAGCAGCGGTCTGTTATCAAGAAATAAAAAAGTGTGTGTGCGTAGAAAAAAATTCGTCCACACGCCGCTCAAAATAAATAAGTAAATAAATAGTTCCTGAGCGCGAGTCCACCGTCAAGCGGCTTTTTGTGTTAAATGATATTTCCTGTCGCTCGCAGGCGCTTTTATTGTACATGACAGCTTATGTCCCGATGACCGGTCTTTACATTACGATTAAAAGCAGTATCAGTAAAATAAAACATGTGATGTGCGTCAAGTCCGAGTGTGTGCACTGTTTAATCGTGTTCTCAACTTCTCACTGATACTTTTGTGATTCGGAGTTTTGACAAGTTTTATAGCCTTGATATTGTTTCTTATACAAAAGTGGTGACAGAAAAAACTCTTTACCTCCAACCTGAAACCTCTCCCCCCATCACAGTCACATCATCATCACAATATTAATATAAAAGCCGATGTATATGTAAGGGGAATATCATCAGTAATGGTGTGTGCAGTAGCCTATAACTTGCATTTAAGTTGCTAGTTTACATGATCAGTAACCTGCGTGTGCAGCGTCTCTGAGCTCTGAGCAAGTTCACTCCATATGATACCATTTGTTTATTATGTCGCTACCGCAATATTGACCTCAATAATCGCAATATGACTTTTTCCATAAATCGTGCAGCCCTAATCTACACACACACACACACATCGACACACACACACAACCACAACTACACATCTACACACACACACACACAGACACACACACAACCACAACTACACACACACACACACACACACACACACATCTACACACACACAACCACAACTACACATCTACACACACACACAACCACACATCTACACACACACACAACCACACATCTACACACAGACAACCACACATCTACACACACACACACAAACACACACACAAACACATCTACACACACAAACACACATCTACACACACAAACACACATCTACACACACAAACACACATCTACACACACAAACACACATCTACACACACAACCACACACACACAAACACACATCTACACACACACACATCTACACACAACCACACACACACAAACACACATCTACACACATCTATACACACAAACACACATCTACACACACACATCTACACACACACAAACACACATCTACACAAACACATCGACACACACACAACTACACACACACACAAACACACACATCTACACACACACACACAAACACACATCTACACACACACACAAACACACACATCTACACACACACACAAACACATCTACACAAAAACACAAACACACATCTACACACAAACACAACCACACATCTACACACACACAAACACAACCACACATCTACACACACACACAAACACACACACAAACACACACACATCTACACACACACAACCACACATCTACACACACACACACACAAATCTACACACACAAACACACACATAAACACACATCTACACACACAAACACACACACAAACACACATCTACACACACAAACACACACACAAACACACATCTACACACACAAACACACACACAAACACACATCTACACACACAAACACACATCTACACACACACAACTACACACACATCTACACACACACAACTACACACACATCTACACACACACATCTACACACACAACTACACACACACAAACACACACATCTACACACACACACAAACACACATCTACACACACATCTACACACAAACACATCTACACACATAAAAAAAACCACACCTCTACATACACACAACCACACCTTTTCACACACACACAACCACACCTCTACACACACACACACAACCACACACACACACAACCACACCTCTACACACACACACACAACCACACCTCTACACACACACACACAACCACACACACACACAACCACACCTCTACACACACACACACAACCACACCTCTACACACACACACACAACCACACCTCTACACACACACACACAACCACACCTCTACACACATACACACAACCACACCTCTACACACACACACAACCGCACCTCTACACACACACACAACCGCACCTCTACACACACACACAACCGCACCTCTACACACACACACAACCGCACCTCTACACACACACACAACCGCACCTCTACACACACACACACAACCGCACCTCTACACACACACAACCACACCTCTACACACACACACACTACATACATACGCAACCACACAACTACACAGATACCCAACTACACATATTCCCAACTACACATACGCAAGCACACATCTACACACACAGACAACCACACATCTACACATCTACACACACATCTACACACACACACACACAAACACACATCTACACACACAAACACACATCTACACACACACAACTACACACACATCTACACACACACAACTACACACACATCTACACACACACATCTACACACACAACTACACACACACAAACACACACATCTACACACACACACAAACACACATCTACACACACATCTACACACACAAACACATCTACACACATAAAAAAAACCACACCTCTACATACACACAACCACACCTTTTCACACACACACAACCACACCTCTACACACACACACACAACCACACACACACACAACCACACCTCTACACACACACACAACCGCACCTCTACACACACACAACCGCACCTCTACACACACACACACAACCGCACCTCTACACACACACACAACCGCACCTCTACACACACACAACCGCACCTCTACACACACACACACAACCGCACCTCTACACACACACAACCACACCTCTACACACACACACACTACATACATACGCAACCACACAACTACACAGATACCCAACTACACATATTCCCAACTACACATACGCAAGCACACATCTACACACACAGACAACCACACATCTACACATCTACACACACATCTACACACATCTACACACATCTACACATCTACACACACATCTACACACATCTACACACACACACACACAAACACACATCTACACACACAAACACACAACCACACCTCTACACACACACACACACACAACCACACCTCTACACACACACACACACACACACAATCACACCTCTACACACACAACCACACCTCTACACACACACACACAACCACACCTCTACACACACAACCACACCTCTACACACACACACACACAACCACACCTCTATACACACACACAACCACACCTCTACACACACACACAACCACACCTTTACACACACACACTACATACATACACAACCACACAACTACACAGATACCCAACTACACATATTCCCAACTACACATACGCAAGCACACAACTACACACATATGCAAACGCACATACACAACCCCCCTTCACACATACACAACCACACATCTACACACACAACCATACAACTACACAACCACACATACACAGCCACACATACACAGCCACACAGCCACACATACACAGCCACACAGCCACACATACACAGCCACACAGCCACACATACACAGCCACACATACACAGCCACACAACTACACACATCTCTGTGTTCAAGAGAACTGAATCTGGGTCATTGCACACAAACACACACCTGCTGAAAGCCTTTAGCTGCACTAACAT
>NC_062532.1:21577947-21582947 GCF_022655615.1 Tachysurus fulvidraco | reverse complement strand
TTATGTCTTTATTAAACTGTCGTGTCGAACAAAGTGCGGAATGTCCCCGTAATGTCACCCTGAGGCTCGAAAGCACGCGCTGTGTCATCAGATCAGGAGCGGTGATGATCCCGGTGCTGCATCCGACCGGAGCGGAGCGCGAGCTCGGAGCCACAGAGCACATCAGCGGCCATTGCGGTCACGTGATCAGTGGTGGAACCCCCGTAAAGCCCCGCCCACTAAACCACAGGCTCTGCCCACGGAGTCAATTCAGGTCAGTGAAGAATAATAATAATAGTAATAATAATATTAATTTAAAAAAAAAAAAATAATAATAATAATAATAATAATAATAAAAAGAATAATATTATCTTTGTTCTTTTATATTATTGTACTTTATACCTTCTAATTTTTTTCTCAAACTTTATCCATTATGATAAAATTATAACAAATTAAATAAGCAACTTTATTATTATTAGTAGTAGTAGTATATACATAATATTATTAATAATATTATTATTTTTTAATTATAATACTTTTTGATATATATTTCAAACTTTACAGTTTACAAAAAATTATTCTTATTTATTATTAGTAGTAGTATTAATACAAAGACTATTATTTTACTTTTCCATTTTATATTTCAAACTTCATTTTTATGTAAGAAATATAGTATTAACTTATTAGTAGGAGTAATTTTTAATTATTTATTATTAGTTAATAAATTATATATCATATATAATAATTAATGTTTAATTATTAGTAATTTATTTTTGTCTTAAACTTTAGTTTACAATAAAAGTGGTATTATTATTATTATTATTATTATTATTATTATTATTATTATTGTACAAGTCAAAAGAATACATAAAAATAATTATTTTAAATAAATAATTATTAGTTACTTAATTATTAGTAATATTTTACTACTACTATCTATGTTATAAAAAATAAGCAATTTTATAAAAAATATCACTTTTTTTACATAATTTAATATTACTTTACTTTTTATTATATTATTATTTTACATAATTTAATATTACATTATTATATATTTATATAATTTACCGTTTAACTTCTTCATCCATATCATGATATGGACAAGTAGTTCTTTATTAATTTGTGTATTTATTTGTTTTTCTTTATAGTTCAGTGTGTTTTTGAGTTAGTGAGTGAGCTCAGCATTGTAGCTCATGGACACACACACACACAGGGAAAAACCCCACAGTGTGTGTGGATGATCGTAGTGATTGTGACAGTGTGTGTAACTACTGTGTCCGGTCCAGTTCTGATGAAGAGGCTTGAGACGCAGTTGGTTGGTGAAATTTGTCTCTACTCCAGTGTTCAGCCCTGCTGCTGTATGATCAGATTGGGTTTTATCTTTTATTAAGCTATCAGCATAAATGTTTGAAAATGAATTTAAATAAATGATGATGTGATGAATTATTTCTAGTTGAGAGTCTCAATCTTTCCTGATCCTCTGACTGCAGTATATCGCTTCCTTCTGGCTCTAATCCTCTGCTCTTTACTGCCGTTGATGCTAGTGAGCGAGACCTGATCAGCATTATCTTATTAAATCATTCTAATAAGTGGTTCTAATAGTTATAATGCACAGCCTACAGACCACTATATCTTTTTTTTTTTTAATGGTTTGGTTTGATTTCCAGGTTATGTGCTCCGCTTCATGCTGGCTACATTAGCAAAGCAAGCTAACTGCAGGGCTCTCAAGTTTTGAAGACATGCAAGCATGACATCCCACCCTCACCACCATCAAACACCCCCCATCAAAAAAAATAATAATAGGGGAGTAAGGATCACCGACCTTAATTTAATCAAATATAAATTATTTGTTTAGTTTCCATTTATTAATTTGTGTGTGTGTGTGTGTGAGAGAGAGAGAGAGAGAGAGAGAGAGAGAGAGAGAGAGAGAGAGAGAGAGAGAGAGAGAGAGATTATGACTGGTGGTGTTTATTGTAAGTGTTTGTCGCCTTTTTGGACCCCTTTATCATGTGTAATGTTGCTCCCATATAAAACAGTTCAGCACAAGTCCAGACATGTTTAGGGACATGATTGAGGACAATGTCCCGTCCAGAGACGAGCTGTTTCGTGTTGAGGTTTTGTTCAAACCGACCATCAAAAATACCCTCGCTAATTAATTTTTTTTTTTCATTGGTTGTTGCGTTAAATCTTACCCAGATACAATAGTGCTATTTTCTGATTGGCTGTTGTGTAGCCTCTTTTTTTTTTGATTGGCTGATAAGTGTCAGGCTCGACTAAGAACTGAGACGCGCTCGATTCCTGCCCGGTTCCATAGAGACAGCGGTGCGGACTGATACATTTTGGGTGCTGCGGCTTATTAAATATATGATAAATAGTCATAAAGTTTTTCTGCGTAAGAAATACAATGTGTTTTGGGAGAGCGTGAGAAAAGACACTTGACAGCCCTGTAACTGCACGAGCTGTAAACGCTCAGCAAAGGTATCAGCCGTCAGTTCTACTTCCTTTCACCCGTTATTTTATCCATAATGTCTTTATACACATTTAACAGGAGGTCATGAATGACAGGATAAGAAGAAACAACAGTATTAGATTTTGGACTGAACAGTAACCGGAAACTAACGCAGATACGAGCTAAAACGTTGTAAGAACTATCAGACCGCACGCTCTGTACAATCCGAATGAATAATCATCGGAGTCGCAGGAATTACACATATGTAGGAAATGAATGAATGCCTACGTTGCTAGCATCTCGTTTAGCCGACTTGTGATTTCTCAGCCGCTTGTTTCCGCTTGTCACCGCGTGAAGCTCGGCCAGATTTTTTTGCAAAAGGGTCGAAGAGTGCCGTGACCTTTGACCCAGAATCCACCGTGTCGTCCAGTGTCAGTGAGGAAAGGTAGAAAGCGTCCTCGATCAGATCTTCAGTTCTTTCGCCAGGGGGCTGATCACACACTCAGACGTTTTAAGTTCTGTCTCAATTCCGGTTCACTTCGCACCACAGGAACCAGGGATCACTGATGTTCTTTTACTGGAAACTTCATCTACCAAAGTAAGTAGCTTGCACCAGTGAGGCAGCGAGCAGACCGAGATGTTTTGGTGGCCATTTTATTACCATGACAGAAGCTACACAACCCATCTGACCTCCGACACCAGAGACTCCTTCCAAGAAATGATACATAAACATCATCACGATCGACGATCGTACGTATGTTGCTATAGCAACAGTAGGAGTATCTGACACACTGCTGTCAGAGCTGCTGCCATTGGGTATCAGTTTCTGACCAATCAGAAGCCAGAACCAAACAGCGCTGTGGTATAAGCGAGTCTAATCGAGTCTAACTGTTTCCTCGTGTTTAAATAAATAGATAAATAAATAAATAACGAGGTATAAGCAGGACAGACAGACTGGTGGATTTCTCTCAGCCGTGTTGTGACTCTGAGGTCAACTACAAATGAACGCTAATGCTAACACACTAGCCCTATCATGGTATCGATCTCTGAGTGCTTGGTGTTTCTCGTTCTTGTGCGGGTTTTTTCTGAAATGCTGAAATGTGGAGGTCCATGCAGGGTTTTGCACAGGGACATTAGAGTGCATGCTGGAGTCAACTCCATCTTTGTTGCCCTTGTTTAACAGCAGCTTATCCCAGGTTTGCTTTTTGTCGTGCGCTCCAGAGCGGCCAAAAGCCTTGCGATGTTCTCAGGCTGGGAAAGAGCTAGCACCATTTAGCTTGATGCTACTTCAAGTCAAGCATGTTCCTCTCTCTCTCACACACACACACACACACACACACACACACATAAACTGCACTACTCTCGCTGTGTTGTCTGGGCTGCGGGGCCGAGCTGTAAAAAGCTCGGACGCTGTTTAATTATCTCGAGTGCACTCTCTGAGAAGTCTTTTTTCCAGCGCCGGACGGTAAAACGGGCTTTGTGGGGATCGGACTGGCTAAGAGCATGTGGTAAGCTGTATGGAATGTTTTAAATGACTCCCAGATGTGGGCAGTGACCGGCTTTAACCCTTCAGCTGCCGGACGGGAGGATCTATACGTCGGGCGTGGAGTCGGGACATTTCCCACGAGCGAGGCAGCCCTGACACGATCCTGATAGCAGGTCTAATGTGTGAGGGCCAATTCAGTACGCTCTTCTTTAGGTTACTGAGGAGGAACAGGTACCGGGTGTCTGGTCGAGAGTAGACGTCATGCCTGAGAAGGTTTTCACTATATGTTATACTGCAAGACTAAGCAGCTGATGGGAAAAATACATTTTCCAGCATTCTTTCCTCGGCCCAGGAATATCATTGACCACATTCACGTCACAATTCCGGGACTCTGTTCACAATTTGGGAATTCATTCATTCATCTTCTACCGCTTATCCGAACTTCTCGGGTCACGGGGAGCCTGTGCCTATCTCAGGCATCATCGGGCATCGAGGCAGGATACACCCTGGACGGAGTGCCAACCCATCACAGGGCACACACACACACTCTCATTCACACACACTCACACACTACGGACAATTTTCCAGAGATGCCAATCAACCTACCATGCGTGTCTTTGGACCGGGGGAGGAAACCGGAGTACCCGGAGGAAACCCCCGAGGCACAGGGAGAACATGCAAACTCCACACACACAAGGCGGAGGCGGGAATCGAACCCCCAACCCTGGAGGTGTGAGGCGAACGTGCTAACCACTAAGCCACCGTGACCCCCTGAATACTATTCATATGTTCACAATTCTGAAATTTAGTTCAAATCTGTTAGAAAGTATTAAATAGTATTAAATACGACCAGGTCACTTTTGCAGTCTGCAGACAGTAGGAGGAGCTTAGTGTCTCTCTCCTGTCAATCACAGCAACAGTAGTTTCTGTATATGGAAGAGGGATGACGGTGTGTCCCCTCAGGCACGTGACCTCTCACTTCGGCGCTAAATTTAAACACAGAGAAATCACTGAAGCACTGAACAGATAGAGAAGTTCCACGTGTGGTGTAGCAGAGAAGGTGGAACATCATTTCTGACCAAAGTT
>NC_062532.1:21567947-21570447 GCF_022655615.1 Tachysurus fulvidraco | reverse complement strand
AACCTCAACCCACTTCTCTCTGTCTCGCACGCAATGAGCACTTCCTGTTCCTCTTGCTGCGCTGCACTTTGTGCCCTTGTAGTGCCATCACCACCCCGAGTGATGAGAACTGAAACTCGGTGTCACCTCAGGACAACACACACACACACACACACACACACACACACACACACACACACTATTTCACACGTCTTCTCACACACGCTACACATACAACGTTAGCTTCGGGCTTTGCTTTAGTCTCTCGTAGTAAATAAAACGAGCTCACCGTATTTTTTTTACACCGGGATCGAATTCTGGATTCTGATTGGTCAGAAGTTGTTTATTTATTCTGTAGAGCAGCAGCGGCCATAATGTGAACCATATTTCAGTTTTTAAAAAAGGTGACAGTGTGGGCAGGGGGCAGACGGAGACCCACGGTGGATAGTGATGGGGTTGGGGTTATAAATACTTCACATATGTTACTGAACTTTAATACATAAAGTATTAGCATCCTTTCCATCCGACTTTTTTCCATCCGACCTTTTAAATGACTGTAAGGGGAACACGGTGGCTTAGTGGTTAGCATGTCCGCCTCACACCTCCAGGGTTGGGGGTTCGATTCCCGCCTCCTCCTTGTGTGTGTGGAGTTTGCATGTTCTCCCCGTGCCTCGGGGGTTTCCTCCGGGTACTCCGGTTTCCTCCCCCGGTCCAAAGACATGCATGGTAGGTTGATTGGCATCTCTGGAAAATTGTCCGTAGTGTGTGAGTGTGTGAGTGAATGAGAGTGTGTGTGTGAGTGAATGAGAGTGTGTGTGTGCCCTGTGATGGGTTGGCACTCCGTCCAGGGTGTATCCTGCCTCGATGCCCAATGACGCCTGAGATAGGCACAGACTCCCCGTGACCCGAGAAGTTCGGATAAGCGGTAGAAGATGAGTGAGTGAGAGTGAGTGAGTAAATGACTGTTTCTGCTTCAAGGCCTCAGGTTAAAGTAGAACAAAAAAATCAGTTGAGATTAAAAAAAAGAAAAAAAATATCACTATTTTAGTCAGAGCTCATTGGAGTCCTCCTGATGTTCTCTGGGATACTTTACTGAAGATCGAATCTTTCCCAGTATTCCCAGAATACCCATCATGGAAGCGTGAAAGTCTTTGTGTTGAAAGTTGTACTGTGCGAACAGGAGCCCCTTCGGTGACGCAACAGACAAGTGATTCCTTTCCTTTGTCCTCTGGCTTTGTATCAGTGAAAAAACTCTGAAACGTTCTTACGTTAAAAGATGTAGGACAGCACACACACACACACACACACACACACACACACACACACACACACTGAATAACGACTTGTTCTGCAATGACCTCTTTAAGTTTGGGAAAACATTCTTTCCTTCTTCATCAGATCGCTTGGACGTACCGAGCGATCGTCTCAGCTGACACATTCGGGGTGTAATAAACTTTCTTGTGTGTGTGTGTGTGTGTGTGTGTGTGTGTGTGTGTGTGTGTGTGTGTGTGTGTGTGTTTTCCAGTGCTGTCAGAGTAGCTTTCAGAATGTGGCGCTATCTATCACAGCGTTAACTATTGCTTCAGTCTTCGTATGAGCGCATAGATCTCTCTCTCTGTCTATCTGTCTTTCTCTTTATCTCTCTATCTCTGTCTATCTGTCTCTCGCTATCTGTCTCTCTCTCTCTCTCTCTCTCTCTCTCTCTCTCTCACACATACACACACACACACACACACTGTTCCTTTCTCACTGATTAAAAGCATCTCTGCTTGACAGCACTGGTATAACAGGGTTACTGTGTTTCTACACAGCATGTGTGCTAACAGTGTGCACACACACACACACACACACACACACACACACACACACACACACACACACACACACTCACACACAAACACACATTATTCTGAGTTATTCAACCAGAATTATAGCTGAGTTGTCCCACTGTGTAACAAACACATCCATGATCAATACACACACACACACACACACACACACACACACACACACACACTATCCACATGCTGTGTACTAATTATTATACACTACAATACAGGAGGTGTGGCCTCTGTTTCAGTAAGAGAAGGAGGCGTGGTCTCTGTGTCAGTAATAGAAGGAGGCGTGGCCTCTGTGTCAGTAGTAGAAGGAGGCATGGTCTCTGTGTCAGTAAGAGAAGGAGGCGTGGTCTCTGTGTCAGTAAGAGAAGGAGGCATGGCCTCTGTGTCAGTGATAGAAGGAGGCGTGGTCTCTGTGTCAGTAAGAGAAGGAGGCGTGGTCTCTGTGTCAGTAAGAGAAGGAGGCGTGGCCTCTGTGTCAGTAATAGAAGGAGGCGTGGCCTCTGTGTCAGTAATAGAAGGAGGCGTGGTCTCTGTGTCAGTAATAGAGGGAGGCGTGGCCTGTGTGTCAGTAAGAGAAGGAGGCGTGGCCTCTGTGTCAGTAATAGAAGGAGGCGTGGCCTCTGTGTCAGTAATAGAAGGAGGCGTGGTCTCTGTGTCAGTAAGAGAAGGAGGCATGGTCT
>NC_062532.1:21540447-21562947 GCF_022655615.1 Tachysurus fulvidraco | reverse complement strand
CTCGCTTCACACGCTCACGAGTGTGAACGAGTGCGTATCGCCAGCACGGCCAAATAAAGACCGCGTCATCGGCGTGAGACAAAGTGAAACGTCTCGTCGTCTTTCTGAATCAGCAGCACAAACACCGACGCATTAATGAGGAACGAGACTCGAGCCCAAAGCCTGCACATCTCACTGTGACATCGGAGCGGCACTCGATCAGCACTCGAGATAAGTACAACAGGAAGTGAGAAGGTCGAGGTAAGGAACAAAGGGTTAGTGGGTGAGGGCAGGCGATGAGACGAGACTGCAGCGTCTGCCGTTCTCACACGTCTCACTTCCTTCAGACGACCGGCTTCTCACGCGAGACTCCACCAGCGCTGACGCACCAGCACACGAGGAGGAGGAGGAGGAGGAGGAGCTATAATAAGCAGTGGGTTTCGTTACGTTACAACATGCTGGATTCTGATTGGTTAGAAGTTGCTGATTATTTTAATTTAAAAAAAAAAAGCAGCTTTGACTGAAGTGCAGCTGCTCATCAAGGGATTCGGTTATAATGATGAATTAATCGTCTTGTTCAGTAAACACCTTAACTGTCTATAAACACTTATGGAAGGAGTCTCTGGTGTCAGCACACACACACACACACACACACACACACACACACACACACACACACACACATTGTACTTTATACATGTATACTCTCATACAGTATTTTATACACACACACTATTGTAATACACACACTACTTTATACACACACACACACACACACAATTTTAGTACACACACTACATTTTATACTCACACACACACACACACACACACACCATACTGTCATAGAAAACTAATTAACACTTTCTGACCAATCAGAATACAGAACTCTGCAGTACACATTTACTGCATACTAAAAAACTGTCTTTTATTTAGAGGTGGTGTGTGTGCGTGTGTGTGTGTGTGTGTGTGTGTGTGTGTGTGTGTGTGTGTGTGTGTGTGTGTGTGTGTGTGTAAATTCAGCCTCCACCCACCAGCCGCTTTATACATACCTCGAGGCTGAAATAGAGGAATGTGAGCTAAATGACAGAATGTATCACTCCATCTCTCTCTCTCTCTCTCTCTCTCTCTCTCTCTCTCTCTCTCTCTCTCTCTCTCTCTCTCTCTCTCTCTCTCTCTCTCTCTCTCTCTATCACTCACTTTCTCTCCATCTCCCGTTCCATCTCCCTCTCTCTCTCTCTCTCTCTCTCTCTCTCTCTCTCTCTCTCTCTCTCTCTCTCTCTCTCTGTCCATCTCTCTCAGGTTTTTGCTCACTGAAATCTCTCCTGATATTAGTTTCCTCATTTCACTCACGCATCTATGCACTGTAGCATTCACAACACACACTCTCCACGTCTTCCTCTTTCCATCTCACTATCTCTCACTGGGTCTCTCTATCTGTCCATCATCATCATCAAGCACCGACGAGGTACAGGGTTTTCATGAGTTGTCAGACTAACACATCCAACACATCCCTCCATCTCTCCACCTCTCCATTGGGACACACTAAAAGCAAAGTTTTTAGAAGATGCAGGTGTGTGTGTGTGTGTGTGTGTGTGTGTGTGTGTGTGTGTGTGTGTGTGTGTGTGTGTGTGTGTGTGTGTGTGTGTGTGTGTGTGCACGTGCGTGTGCGTGTGTGTGTGTGTGTGTGTGTTTCATCCAGTCACACATCAAAAATATTTCAAAATAAATTTACAAAGAACTTTAAAACTAAATCTATCCAGTCGAGCACATTCAGAGTTTTAGTAAATCCAACAGCGCCCTCTGTCAGATGAACAGGTGAACTGCAACTCACGATCACAGCCCAAGATTTCTTTTTTCTTGTTTCCTCTTTTCTTTCTTTTTTTTTTTCATTTCGTCGTTCTATTTATTCATCCAATTATTTTATAGATAGGAGATTTTGATAGACAGACAGACGGACAGATAGATAGATAGATAGATAGATATATAGATAGATAGATAGATAGATAGATAGATAGATAGATAGATAGATAGATAGATAGATAGATAGATAGATAGAGTCATCACATACCCACCCCAGGAGAACATCAGGTTCTTCACTCGGACCCTCAGGCAGCTCACCTTCTCCTCCTGACTCATCACAGCGTCTGTTTCCTGTCACTCGCTCAGGTTCACTCAGCCGTCTCACTGCCAGGACTTCTGTGTTCTGTCCTTGTGAAAGAACGAGATGTTGTCCTGATATTACAGAGAAGCTTCTACTGAAGAAAAGACATGAAGAACACCATAAACATAAACAGGGGGAAGAGTGAGGGGGGCAAGAAGGCAGGAAAGTGACTCACTTGATGAACTGCCATGGATAAAACTGCCAGTAGGATGCATATATGTGTGAATGTTAATCAGTGCTCAGAGTAAACAGAAGGGGCAGATGTATGTGGAGAGGTGGGGTAGATGTGGGGGGTAGATGTGTTTGGAGAGAGTATGTGGAGATGTAAGGGCAGATATATGTGGAGTTGAAGGGGCAATTTAACAGGCAGACGTATGTTGAGATGTATGGGCGGATGTATGTGACAATGTAGGGGCAATTGAGTGTGGAGATGTAAGGGCAGATATAGGTGGTGATGTAGGGGCAGATGTATGCAGAGATGTAGGGGCAGTTTTACAGGCAGATGTATGTGGAGATGTAGGGGCAGTTTAACATGCAGATGTATGTGGAGATGTAGGGGCAGATGTATGTGACAATGTAGGGGCAATTGAGTGTGGAGATGTAAGGGCCGATATAGGTGGTGATGTAGGGGCAGATGTGTGTAGGGATGTAGGGGTAGACATATGTGACGACGTAGGGGCAATTGAGTGCGGAGGTGTAGGGGCAGATCAAGGGGCAGGTGTATGTGGCGATGTTGAGGCAAATGTGTGTGATGATGTAGGGGCAGATGTATGTAGAGATGTAGGGGCAGTTTAACAGGCAGACATATGTGGAGATGTAGGGGCAATTGAGTGTGGAGATGTAAAGGCAGATATAGGTGACGATGTAGGGACAGATGTATGTAGAGATGTAGGGGCAGATATAAGTGGTGACGTAGGGACAGAAGTATGTGGGGCAGATGAAGGGGCAGATGTATGTGGAGATGTTCATCAGCCCCTCCCCTGAACACCATCCTGTTTATGTAAATGTGTTCAGGTCTTTAATCAACACACAGCTAAAATGATCCTGTGACTTTGTGCCTTATTAAAGTGTTTACAGAGAAATGAGTCATAAAGTGTGTAAGAAATATCTGTAACTGTATCTGTGTGTGTTCCTGACTCAAGTGTTCCTGCACCGTACACACACACTGGGGAAAGCCTCAAGTGCAATCACACACACACACACACATACACACACACACACACACACACACTAACACACACACACTGACACACACACACTAACACACACACACACTGACACACACACAAACACACACTCACACACGCACACACACGTACAAACACTCACACTAACACACACACATACACACTGACACACACACTCACACAGACACACACACACACACACACACAGGAATTTATTCACAACATTGTTGTGAAATGTAGTTGATGTCATAGTGTGTATAAGGAGTGTGAGGTCCATGTAGGAGTGTAAATAAAATAGAGAGAAGAGAAAGAAAGAAAGAAAGAAAGAAAGAAAGAAAGAAAGAAAGAAAGAATTTTATGCTATTTTGTATTAATTCATTAGAATTTTTTTCACTAAACCACATTTCGTATCTATAAACAATTATTAAAATAAATACATTCATTAATTAATAAACAAACTTATTCTAATCATTTTAATTATTTAATATATTATTACATAATGATGATTTTATTATTAGACATGAATCATTTTATTTAAACATAATTTAATAAGAGTTTAACGACATTTAATAATATAATCGTCACTGCGGCTGACTTCGACTTACTGTATGTACATTTAAATTTACTCTAAAATATAAAATTAAGATTCAATTTTTTATGAGTCGTTTTTCCGATTAGATTAAAACGGACATCGTGTGTGACGTGTTTTGGGAAATGAGCTCATGTCCCGCTGAAGCGAGTCAGACTGCTGAGATGGTTATAATTAGCTCACTGAGCTCACTCTCTGTGGCATGACTGAGAGGTTAAAGGTCGTCAGCTCAGGAGAAAGAAGAGCCCCGAGACATAAATTTCTACACGAGGAGTCAAATTTAAACACGTCTTCTTTTAGATCAGTGACCGTGAGCATGCTGATGGTTCTGCGATGATCTCAGAGGTGTAATGAGAGAAGCACGAGGAGGTTCCTCACCGGAGCTGGACGGATATATATAAAGCACAACCGGGCAATCTGGAGCTAAAGCACTCAGCCGAGAGCACAGAAGCATTCGAGCTCAAGACAAAAACGAAAGAAGACGATGAGTCAGTCCATCATGGAGAGCCTGTTCGGTAACGATCCTTTCTTCGAGGACGAGTATCTGCTGTGGCCGAGACGCTGCAGCCTGGCCGAGCGACTCCTGCGAAGCAGAGAGCAGATGATGGAAAGTCTCGGGGTGGACGTCGGAGACCGGCTCATAAACAATCTCTTTCAGAGCCTGGATGAACTCTTCTCCCTGCCGCCGTCTTCTACGTCGTCCTCCACTTCATCTTCCACATCGTCCTCCAAATCGTCTTCCACGTCCGCTGCCAGACTCGCAGGCCCGAATGTCTTCTCCCTCGACGCTCGCGGCTTCTCTCCGGAAGACATCGCCGTCACCGTGTGCGGCCGAAAGCTGGAGGTCAAGGTGTCGAAGCCGAGTGGCACGGATTCGTTCTCCCGCAGTGTGGAGCTCCCGGAACACATCAATCCATCCGATCTCACCTGCATGCTGGGGGACGACGGCTTCCTGAAGATTGAATCTGAGGTCAAACGGGCCGAGTCGGACGAGTGTGAGGTGCCTCTGCGCTTCAGGACGTCGCTGGACTTCCCCCTGAGCAAAGACAAAACAGAGGCAAAAAACGACTAGAGACTCACACACAAACACACACACACACACACACACACACACACACACACACACACAAAATGTTTTCCATATGATGTGTTCTGTGATTTGTAAAAAAAAAAAAAAACTGTATTTATCTCATCCTTAAGCTTTTACACCCTCAGAGTTCTCAACATCATTAAAAATGTGTTTGTATTTAATTATTGCGTTTATTATTTTATCAGCGTCCGAGCTCAGAAATCATTCAGCACAGACTTCTACTTTTTTTTTATGATTCTCTTTATTTCTCATCTCTTTTTTTTTAACAAGTCTTTAACTATTTGCTCTGAGATGAATAAAAGCATCAGACTTGACCGTATTATTCTTCAGAGCTTCAGGATTATCAGGTCCCAGTCACAGATTCGTGTGCGCCCTCTGGTGGTGTACTGATGAACTGACCGTGATACACAAGACCTAAAGAGCTTACAGACCTAATCAGAAGTGCAGTTAAGTGTTCGGGGGAAAACCCTGGGTGTCTTCTTCTTCATGAGAAATGCTTTAGTGGTTTAATGTTTCAACTGTTTCATTTTTCGGGATGTTCTCTGTTCACCAGAGTGAATTTGACTCATGATGCACGGAGGTAAAAAAAAAGAGAGAGAGAGAGAGAAAAGGAACTACAAAAGGAACAAATCTCGGTGTTATCATAGATAATTACAGTCATCACATGTAAACACACACACACACACACACACACACACACACACACACACACACACACACACACACTTTTTCCACACACGATGCAGGTTATCTTTTATTTTGAAGACCCAGATCTCCTCAAACGTCTTAAAACAATTTTTCAGTTCAAAAAGATCTTCAGTTCAATATTTCCACCCCTGGACCAGCATGTATTTACATTTACGGCATTTAGCAGACACCATTATCCAGAGTGACTTACAACTGAGCAACTGAGGGTTAAGGGCCTTACTCAGGGGCCCTGCAGTGGCAGCTTAGCTTGGTGGACCTGGGGTTTGAACCCATGACCTTCCAATCAGTAGCCCAACACCTTAAGCACTGAGCTACCACATCCCTACTGAGCTACCACATCCCTATGTATTCTAACTGGGACTTATAAAGACACAAACTACAACAACGTTCACACTGACTGTAGACTCCGTAGCTGTTATTAAAAGCGGACATGTGTTCAGAGCCGGATTAACGCAAAGGCAAACTAGGCACGTGCCTAGGGCCCGATTGGCGGGATGGGGCCAAATGTCCTATCTACAATTTATTTCATTATTTATTAATTAAATAAAAATAGTGACGATGTTTATTTAAACCATAGACTGTATTTATATAGAGGCGCCAGCCAGTTAAGTCCGAGGAGACGTACGCTGCGCGGCGGTCAGACGTCAGAGCGGGACAACAAATATAGCAGGCAGGTGTGTTTTGAGTAGTAGGCTGACTTTGAAGATGCTTTCGGGTGCGGCAAAACGTAAAAAGAAAAAAAATGAAGAAGGACAAAAGAAGAGACAGCGGGAGGCTTTGCAAAAGTTTCTGTCGGGCAGCCGTCTGACAGCTGTGAACGCGGTGGAAGATGCGGCGGGAAATGCGGCGGAAGACGCGGTGGAAGATACAAGTTTTTAATAGTCTGAATACCTTTAGTTTTCCATAGTTTAAATCCTCCATCCTTATATTTTTTATTATTTATTGTTAGACAGTTTCTAAATGGTCTTGATGAATGTGAAGGGGTCATGTTTGCCTTCTTGTTCTTAATTACAACATTTATAAATGTTGTACGCTATTGCATTTTGCAGAAAATCTTAATTACAACATTTATAAATGTTGTACGCTATTGCATTTTGCAGAAAATCTTAATTACAACATTTATAAATGTTGTACGCTATTGCATTTTGCAGAAAACCTTAATTAAATGTGTTGATTAAATGTAAACAGAGCAAATAAACTTATTTGCTCTGTTTACATAGTTTACTGACACCTATTGGTTATTTGCTGATACTACTGCCTTAACAATGACACTCCCAATTTATGAGGATAATTTAATAGCATTTAATAAAGCCGTGTAATGACGTATAAATAATGAATATCAAAAAATAGTCTGATAGACTGTTTAATATACAACATAACCAATTTGTAACTAAAGACTGGGCTATTAAAATGTGAATTAACTTTTATTAGTAACTTTGGTAAGTTTCAGATTTCAATTCATAAATAACATCGATGGAGGGGGGCCCAAAAAATGCAGCCTGCCAAGTGTAGTCCATTTATTTAATCCGGCTCTGCATGTGTTGGATTTATCCGATCAGAGTTGTTGATATGTAAATAAGCAGAGGGTTGCAGCAGGTAGTGTTGCCTCCCGTCCCGTGACATACGGAATCGTCCCGTATTTACAGGAAAAATGACGCGTCCCCTATCAAATCTATACGGGACGCGATTTGTCCCGTATTTTACATACAGGTCCACATTATACAGCATCCCATGCAAATCACCCCACCCGC
This sequence comes from Tachysurus fulvidraco, assembly GCF_022655615.1. Taxonomy (NCBI): domain Eukaryota; kingdom Metazoa; phylum Chordata; class Actinopteri; order Siluriformes; family Bagridae; genus Tachysurus; species Tachysurus fulvidraco. The sequence goes on along the minus strand of NC_062532.1, from coordinate 21,555,482 downwards.
ATTGTGTGGAGACGCGTCCTATTCTGCCCCTGATTGGGTAATACTCGTTGCCATCGTTGGTTTGATTGGTTTGTTTTAGGGTTACGGGCCGTGAATCACGGCCAATCAGAGTCAGAGGAGGGCGGGACACCGCCTCGCCGGTTCTTTGGACAGTCAGAGTGAGTTCTATATGGGGTCAGAATTGTTTCGTTATTCTGAATAAATACACTATGATCCACAAATAAATATAAAGAGTTTCACAAATATTACAAATTTCACAAAAAGAAATGAAATTCACAAATAAATAAAATGGGATATGCAAATAAAATTTTTTTTTATAAATTGTATTTATTTGCGAATGTCTTCCTGCTCATTAGTGAATCGCGTTCTGTGCTTTTGTGGATTTGAAACATTTCTAACGTCAAGACGTGCACAAGAATCCACAAATAGGTGACTCCGCCCACCGTCTACCTCCAGCCAATCACGTTCTGATTTACTCGCTCTTCACACTACCCCTGGACCCAATGATGATGCTGAAATCAAAAGAACTGAACTAACCCTTAGTGCTGCTACAGTCCATACAGGGTTACCAGATTGGGCTCCAATCTGCGACTAATGTTTTTTATTTGTTTGTTTTTTTTAATCGTATTTTGCAGCACATATTACACTGTGATAGTGCGAGTAAATCAGAACGTGATTGGTTTGAGGTAGACCGTGCCACGATTGGTCAGCGCCACGAGACCGTTGTCCGATTGGCTGGAGTAGACGGTGGGCGGAGTCACCTGTTTGTGGATTCTTGTGCACGTCTTGACGTTAGAAATGTTTCAAATCCACAAATGTACAGAACGCGATTCACTAATGAGCAGGAAGACATTCGCAAATAAATACAATTTATTTAAATATAAATATGTTTTTTATTTGCAAATCCCATTTTATTTATTTGTGAATTTCATTTCTTTTTGTGAAATTTGTAAAAATATTTGTGAAACTCTTTATATTTATTTGTGGATCATAGTGTATTTATTCAGAATAACGAAACAATTCTGACCCCATAGTTCTAAAGTTATTAAAGTTATGGATCTGTTCATTTAATGATAAGTTAATAAAATATGGTTCACATCTCACAAGTTCCTCCAAAAGCTTATTTTTTTGTGTTCTCAGTCACACTTTGTTGGCGTATATTTATTATCGTCATAGCTGTGCATTCGCCTCACACCTCCAGGGTCGGGGTTCGATTCCCGCCTCCGCCTTTGTTCTCCCCGTGCCTCGGGGGTTTGCATGTTCTCCCCGTGCCTCGGGGGTTTCCTCCGGGTACTCCGGTTTCCTCCCCCGGTCCAAAGACATGCATGGTAGGTTGATTGGCATCTCTGGAAAATTGTGTGTGTGTGTGTGTGTGTGTGTGTGTGTGTGTGTGTGTGTGTGTGTGTGTGTGTGTGTGTGTGTGTGTGTGAGTGAATGAGAGTGTGTGTGCCCTGCGATGGGTTGGCACTCCGTCCAGGGTGTATCCTGCCTCGATGCCCGATGACGCCTGAGATAGGCACAGGCTCCCAGTGACCCGAGAAGTTCGGATAAGAAGATAAGTGAGTGAGTGAGTGAGTGAGTGAGTGAGTGAGTGAGTGAGTGAGTGAGTGAGTGAGTGAGTGAGTGAGTGATAGCTGTGTATTCAACATGACCACTGAAGTTGTGAGAGTGAGAGACTGAGTGCATCTGTTCACACTGATTTCAACAGCAGATATCGTATTATAATGTCCATTGGTATCAATCTTAATATTTTTATGAATATATGTTTTAAGTTATGATTTACCACGACTGGCCCGCCATCGGGACTGTGGTCATCGTGGCCCCGAGGGGTGTGGCCCCCGCTGCGGCAGGCGTCCCTTATTTTTCTGTATCGAAGGTGGCAACGCTAGCAGCAGGGTTTAGGAACGTACAGTGTGAAACATCAGATTATAAAGAACCAGGATTCAGCGTTAACCTCTGGGACAGTAGGAGAAGTGTGAAACCTCCAGCTACATAAACCCACATGTTCTGTTTGGAGTCTGGTTCCTCTCAAGGTTTCTTCATTTACCATCTGAGTTTTTCCTCCCCACAGTCACCTGAGTCACCTCAGACTTGCTCATTGGGGATAAATACATACACGTTTAAATCGATCTAATATTAAAATCTATCGCTGAATTTTGTATGAATGAATCTTTACATTAACCTTTTGTTCTATGTTTATGTTCCGTAAAGCTGCTTTGAGACAAAGTCCATAGTAAAAAGCACCATACAAATAAACTTGAATTGAATTGTATTAAATAAACCCAGGACTGTGTTTAGACAAAGATTGTAATCACACTGAGAAATTTGTTCAGTTTCATACATAAGACTTTCATAATCTAAACCTGGCTTCTACATTAGAAGTGTGAAACCTTTCTCTGAGCCAGGACTGAAAGCAGGGCTCAGAAAAGGCATTTTTACTATTCTGTATAAAAGGACATGATATAACAAATATTAATAAGTCTATAACCATCATCATCATCATCATCATCATCATCATCATTATCATGCAGCAAATCTTTACGGCTGTGTCAATAAAAACGTCCAGACGAGGAGAAAAGTCTAAAGATCAGTTCATCTGTGCTGTCAGATGATGGTGCTGTAGACATGCGAGTGAGAGACCGCACACGGAGAGACACACACGGAGAGACGGCACATGAAGAGACGACACAAGAGAGACGGCACGGAGAGACGGCACACTGAGAGACAACACACGGAGAGACGGCACACGGAGAGACAACACACGGAAAGACAACACACGGAAAGACGGCACACGGAGAGACGACACGAAGAGACGGCACATGAAGAGATGACACAAGAGAGACGGCACACGGAGAGACAACACACGGAGAGACGGCATAAGGAGAGACGGCACACAAAGAGACAACACACAGAGAGACGGCACACGGAGAGACGACACACAAAGAGAAGGCACACACAGAGACAGCACACAAAGAGACAGCACACACAAAGACGGCACACAAAGAGACGGCACACAAAGAGACAGCACACACAGAGACGGCACACGGAGAGACGACACGAAGAGACGGCACATGAAGAGATGACACAAGAGAGACGGCACACGGAGAGACAACACACGGAGAGACGGCACAAGGAGAGACGGCACACAAAGAGACAACACACAGAGAAACGGCACACGGAGAGACGGCACACGGAGAGACGACACACAAAGAGAAGGCACACACAGAGACAGCACACAAAGAGACAGCACACACAGAGACGGCACACAAAGAGACGGCACACACAGAGACGGCACACGGAGAGACGACACACAAAGAGACGGCACACAAAGAGACAGCACACAAAGAGACGGCACACGGAGAGACAACACACGAAGAGATAGCACACAGACAGACGACACACGAAGAGACCGCACACGGAGAGACAACACATGGAGAGACGGCACGCACAGAGACGGCGCACGGAGAGACGGCACACGGAGAGACGGCACACAGACAGGACACACGAAGAGAACGCACACGGAGAGACAACACATGGAGAGACGGTACGCGGAGAGACGGCACACGGAGAGACGGCACACGGAGAGATGGCACACAGCTGAACGGCATCTCGCACTGCTGTAAATTAAACAAAATATCAGGGGTCATATTGTCATGTCTGTGTGTATGAGTAAGGTGTAGACCGTGAGATTTGTGTTACAGAACTGTCCCAAAATTCAAATCAGATCAATTTAATTAATTTGTTTAGTACTTTTATATAATAATATATATGAAACTAAATATATATATATATATATAAACAATAAATAACAAATAAATGAATGCATAATGAACACTAATTCCCTCCTGTCAAAGTCTTCTGCTGATAAATCTTTTTTCTTTTCAGCATCAGATGATCATCATGGGTTCAGCTATTCAGATAAAGAGTTGGTGGAATATTTGAATATTTGAAATGAATAGATTTTTTTTTAATTACTTTCCCTCCCGAAGTCGAGTAAAGTACGCTGACTTACTCTCAGAGCTTCTGATCGACCAATCAGAAGCCAGAATTCCACAGATCCAAATCTTGAGCAAAAAATAAGATGTTTCATAAACGGATTGCGATGAGAGGAGCTGCAGCATGAAATAAATAATAAATAAATAAACAAGCAAATAGATAGATAGATAGATAGATAGATAGATAGATAGATAGATAGATAGATAGATAGATAGATAGATAGATAGATAGATAGATAGATAGATAGAAACTACGTACCCGTCCTGGTCGTTATCTACTATAATATTCAGATATTAATGAATTTGTAGATTTCTGTGGAGGTAAATCTGTGCATTTAATGCATAACACATCTGCTATGAACGGCGGTTAAAAAGTTAAGAGCGAACGAGAAACAGCAAACTTGTTTGCTGAAAAAGAAAAAAAAGAAAGAAAGAAAAACAGAAAGCTATTGTCAGAATGGACAGCAAGGGAATTACACACCACAGAGTGGAGATGAAAAGCCTCAAACGCTGCCATTACGCTCTGTTCCCCAGAGGGACGAAATTAGAGGCAGGAAAGGTTTCTCTGACATTTTAGGCCCGAGGAACACCATTTGTTTTCGCTGCCGCATGGCTCCAAAACACAGCGGTTAATATTTGATGCTCCTCGACCTCTCGCGGCAAGTGCAGGAGAGAAAGTGCAAGTGGCTCCTGCCTAATTAAAATGTCATTGTGGTGGAGATTTTCACTCAGATCTCGCCACAGAAAAGTGGGAAGATGGGAGAGAATGAGAGAACAAAGGTGTCTGTCTGTCTGTCCGTCCCTTGACACTTATGATCAGTGGGAATTGACTGTCAGACTTTTTTCTGGACTTTCAGAAAGACACACGATGCTGAAATGTCAAGCTGAACTCAATGACTCTCGATCGATATCCGCTTTGACAGCCGATTGATTTTAGATAACTCGATTTTCATTTATTGTCCATTCGTTTGTCTGATTTAAAATCCGCCCGGCTGTCGTGTTCTGGAAAAAACGGCACATTTAACATGTTGAGTTTTACCAAAGTCTAAAGAATACTTTTATATTTTATAAAGAAACGGTTTCTATATCAACCAAAATATTGTCCTGCCTCAAAGCACTTAAAGTTTTTAATCACTGACATGGTGCTGTGGTTTAGGAGGCAGTGGCACTTGGATCTTCTATCGTTCATTCATTCATTCACTACCGCTTATCCGAACTATCTCGAGTCACGGGGAGCCTGTGTCTATCTCAGGCGTCATCGGACATCGAGGCAGGATACACCCTGGATGGAGTGCCAACCCATCACAGGGCACACACACACTCTCATTCACTCACACACACACACACACACACACTACGGACAATTTTCCAGAGATGCCAATCAACCTACCATGCATGTCTTTGGACCGGGGGAGGAAACCGGAGTACCCGGAGGAAACCCCCGAGGCACGGGGAGAACATGCAAACTCCACACACACAAAGCGGAGGCGGGAATCAAACCCCCAACCCTGGAGGTGTGAGGCAAACGTGATAACCACTAAGCCACCGAGCCCCCTCGAGGGTCCCCTCCGGGTACTCCGGTCCAAAGACATGCATGGTAGGTTGATTGGCATCTCTGGAAAATTGTCCGTAGTGTGTGAGTGTGTGAGTGAATGAGAGTGTGTGTGTGTGCCCTGTGATGGGTTGGTACCCCAGGGTGTATCCTGCCTCGATGCCCGATGACGCCTGAGATAGGCACAGGCTTCCCGTGACCAGAGAAGTTCGGATAAGCGGTAGAAAATGAATGAATGCTAATAGAACAAAAAATTGAAATGTTTAAAAAACAGCCCCTACACGTACAAAAGATCAAGACCTTTCACCCTGAAAACCAATAACAGGCAAAAATATAAAGTTGATGTAAGATGTAAACACATTGAAAACACCTGGTGTTAACAGCTACATGGTTTAGATGTCCACCTGCTAATACCAGGTATGAACAGGAGTCAATGATCACAGATGGATCTGGATCTGCTGGACCTGAGCATGATGGTTCTGGTGCAAATGTTCCTGTTGCATCCCTTCTGGAAGGAGTCTCTGGTCAGTGGCTGGAAGATGTTGGTGTTTGCCGGTTGCCATGTACAGTGTTTGGTAAAGGTTGGTGCTGTGGTACAGATGTTCGGTGCTGGTAGCTGGGCACTGATGATGTTTTCTTTCAGACTCCACAGAGTTGGTACACCACACTGTCATGGAGTTGGTGAAGTTGTTACAATGGTGCAGTGATAAAAACTGGTGAGGCAGATGAACTTTCATGTTCTTGCGCTTTCCTAGCCAGAACAGAAGATGCGATCGATGTAAATGGGAGAGTGTCTGCTGTGTCCTTAATGAGCTCTTCTTGGTGTTGAGGGTGAAGTTGCTGGTGGAACACCAGGCTACTGGGTTTTGGATCTGCTCCCTGTTGACTGACTTATCATTATCACTGATGTGAACTACCACTGCTGTATCATCTGCATACTTGAAGATGTTGATGGTGATGCAGAAGCACAAATTAACGGACAGATCACGCAACCCTGTGGGACACCAGAGGACAAATGATTTGGGAGCACAACCTCCAGAATCGGAGTTCATATGGAGATGCTGATGCCAATATCACTGAGCTTGGTGATCAGGTTAGAGTAGTGTGCTATTGAGTAGTTAGGTTATAGTGTGATATAAACCACAATGTGTGCTACCCTGGCTCTTGTATCGGCGTGAGCTCTATCATCCGTGTGTTGCCAAACTCTGGGCTGTGTCATCTCGTATACTTCTGATGGCCTCGTTAGCACTTCAGCACAAGTGCTATGTAATCTGGTGTAGAGGGAGTCAGCATGGCAAACCCAGGGGTGAAAAGTATCGACCCTTAATGAGAGACTGCCGTGTTGTCTGGCACTCGAATGCCACTGGGAGAAGAGACTTCAATTCCTAGAACAGGCAGCTTCATCAAGGAGGCGACTCGATCGCATCGATTTCTGCACTTTCATTCTCACACTGTCCATTCGTTTGTCTGTAATTGGCCGGTTTAGGGTTTCTGAAGCCATACAGACAGAGACATCGTGGTCAGGTCTGTAAAAGTTATACAGTCGCTCCACAGACTTCCCAATGTGATTATACGAACATGTCGAGATGAATGTAGAGAAGCTCGAAGTAGATTAATGTTTCAGATGTCTGACATGTTTTGGCATTACATCGTCTTGTTGAAATAAACGTGCGTAAAAAATTTACCGACGTTGTATTGGCACAGAAGTGCAATCTGTTCAAACCTACTGTACATGAACAATGCAATTTTATTTTACATTTCTTTTGGGCTACTGAACAGAAGGTCAGCAGTTCAAGCCCCAGCACTGCCAAGCTGCAACTGTTGGGCCCTTGAGCAGGACCCTGTATCATGGCTGACCCTGGGCTCTGACCCCAATAAAGTCTCGTTTTTCTCTCCAACAAAGTTCTTTTGTTTACTGCCGAATCGATGCATTTTAAATGCTTTACATTCTCAGCTTTGTGGACGTGGACATGATTCTTCAGTCCAGACCACAGCTTTCCTTCAGGGTTCAAATCTAAACACTGATATTATCGTTTTTATGTGGATGAATCATCACCTCGTTTATCTATGGTCAAGTCCGAACCACATGGCAGAAACAACCATGTTTTGCCAATACTTAACAAGACTTAAAACGAAACTTCGATCCACCAGCATGTTGTGGTAGCCTAGTGGTTAAGGTGTTGGGCAACCAATCCGAAGGCTGTTACAATTTTGGAAGGTTCAAATCCCCGGTCCATCAACCTGTCACCGCTGGAACCCCTGAGCAAAGCCCTTAACCCTCAGTTGCTCGGTTGTATAATGGATAAGGCATGTCCTAAACACTGGACATGTCTCTCTTCTTTTCTCCGAATATGTGGCTGATGTGATTGACCAAAAAGTTTCATTTTGGCTTATTTAAAAAAAATGTTAGCATTTGATCGAACACGGATTTCTTTCTAGAAAGATTCCAGCCGAGTCAAGTCAAGGACATGATGTATGGCCTGAGAATCCAGTCAGGAGTGAGCCATTTGAAACCCAGCCCAGTATAATGGGCCGAGAAACGCCGATGATTAAATGAAAAAGAATGTAGATAACGTGTCTCTCTACAGCAGTGGGAGTCTGAGTAAGCCGGTCCTGGAAAAACACCCCACTTTTGCGATTCCCCTGGAGTGTTTCTCATTTCAGAAAGGGCAGAGGAGATAATTGGAGCGATCAAGCGCACAGAAGTGCCGTGTAGATTTGAATTAGATTGCTTCGCCGTTCGGCTTTTACGAGGCTGTATGACAGTTCGGAGCGACAGCGCTGACAGTGTGACATGTGGCTTGGTGTGTCAAAGGGAAAAGAAACTGCCGTAAGCTCGGTGTACACCATCGGGCACAATCCCCAGTGGCTTCACATTAGTGTGTTTTTCATATGAAATAATGTAGTGTCCAGTAGAGTGCAATTTGGCATACAACCCAGGTAATAAAGATATATTCCACCGGGAGTGTTTGTGTGTGTGTGTATGTGGGATCGGAGGCATTGAAGATCTCCGGTGGCGTTTCCATTTCCAGCACCTCATGGCACTTTAATGATTATGACTACAATCTCAGTAAATCAAACGCTCACTGCTGTTATCTGACATCCGAGGACACTCATGAAATAACTCATTAACACACACTTCAGTGTTAATACCCACAGCTTTCTAGCGCTACAAACGTACTACTCGTATTGACGTTCGGCGTGAACCACGAAAGCACAGCGTCGGCGAGACGGTTTAAAAGTTTGGTCACGTGACACTTCAAATATTCTAAAGGAAGATTTATATAACACGGATATGTAGCAGAATGATGAGATATTTTTTAATTCATTCATTCATTTTCTACCGCTTATCCAAACTTCTCGGGTCACGGGGAACCTGTGCCTCAGAATTTTTTAATTCATTCATTCATTTTCTACCGCTTATCCAAACTTCTCGGGTCACGGGGAACCTCTGTCTCAGGCGTCATCGGACATCGAGGCAGGATACACCCTTGACGGAGTGCCAACCCATCACAGGGCACACACACACTCTCATTCACTCACACACTCACACACTACGGACAATTTTCCAGAGATGCCAGTCAACCTACCATGCATGTCTTTGGACCTGGGGAGGAAACCGGAGTACCCGGAGGAAACCCCCGAGGCACGGGGAGAACATGCAAACTCCACACACATAAGGTGGAGGCGGGAATCGAACCCCCAACCCTGGAGTCCCAACCGTAGTCCCCCCGGATATTTTTAATAAACATGTCAATTTACAGTACAGACGTCTCCAAGATCACACATTTGACCTGTAAACTTTTGCGCTATACAACTTGAACAGCTAAATATTTCCAATGTTGCAGAGTTATGTAGCTATGTAGCTGTTCGGAGATCAGTTGTGATGGTGCCTATGAGATCGGTCCCAGACTTCAGATGAAGCCACTTCAGATCAAAATGTCAGACAAATGAGTAAACCTAGTCAGTTGGGATGTTTTTAATCAGTACAAAGACTCGTCCGATGTCGTGTCTGTGAGTCCGGTCTAAAATAAATCAGGACTCTGTCGTTCTTTCGGTGTGTTTTAGACGTGTGTTTGTCCCTCTGTCGATGATCTTACACTGAATTTTAGTGTGGAAGAGAAATCTGAGCTGCTTTTTAGATGAACAAACACTCGGAGCTTCTCAGAGAGCAGAAATGGGTTCGATATCAACGTTTACTCTGAACATACAAACATCTGTGTGGAGAAAAAATGATCGTTTTTGTTAAATTTGGATCTTTTCTATGAAAATATCACCTCAAGTGTTGTAGAGAAAAACAGAAATAGTGATGAAACTCTACAAATTCTTAAAGTCCTGAGTGTCTACTTTCATACGAGCTTCATATTAACACCACCATGGAGCGAGACACGAGGAAGAAGTTCGGTCGTCGACACGGACACGAGAAAAATGGCCACGACATTGATTGATTGATTGATTGATTGATTGATTGATTGATTGATTGATTGATTTGCATAATGAACAATTCAACCATTTCTGATCAGTTTGGATCGTTGGATCATTCACTAAAGCAAGAACCGGTTCATGTAGCAGCTACTGAAGGTTCTGTTGTGAAACAAAAAAAAAAAGTCATGTGGCAGAATTTGTTTACACAAAGCAAGGCATGACTTCAGGCGAGACATCCTGTCATCCCACGAAGACAAACAGCACCGATTATGAAACGATGCTGCAGGAATTTTTCAGCTTGAGGCAAAACACATTCCATTCAATTATAAATGAAATAATAAAGAAAGAAATCTCCAGGTTTCTCTTTTCTGTCTTTAGGCAGATATGTTTATAAAAATTTATTTTTTTTCTTAAGGCTTTATCCATCCATTACATATTAAAAGTGTAGAAAGAAAGAACGGTCAGATGTTCGGTCACGTTAGAAGACTTGACCGATAACAAACACGTCACGCTTTTATTTCCGACTGGTTTATGAATTGAATCACTGACTCGCTTTAGATCGATCAGAATGTCAGTCCGGTTATAAATTCACCAAAAATCCTTTATTCATCTCCGTCGTTTTTAACCTGCCTTTGTTTTTTTTCATGGCTTTGGTTCGGGGGTTTCGGTGTCAAGAACACAATTCCATCAACGAGTCGTCGGATCCTTGAAACCCTCCAAACCCCTTCTTACATTACGGAATAAACAAGGTGATAAAAATCGACGTGCCGGACCCTCTGGGGATCTCCAGCTAAGGGTTAGGTCGTGATGTGCTTTCTGCCTATCACAAGCCTGTTAACCTATAAGCCTGATCTATTTTAGTGCGTCACTAATAACTAAGGCAAAATCCATAGATACACTAGCTACAGGCTAACATTGTTAAGACTGACAGCGCAATGACACGCAGCACCTTTATACATCGAATCGATGGGTTGAGTCAGAAATATGATGGAAAGCTTTAATGCCTCTTTTCCACCAGAAAGAACCGGGTGCTGGTTCAGAGCTAGCGCTGGTGCTGGTTCAGAGTTGGTTCCACTGGCGAACCTTCTAAGAACCGGTTTGCCTTTCCACCGGCTAGAGAGCATCACAGCGCCGAGTGTGACGTCACTGTATACGTGTCACGTGTCCCAGCGACGTTAGCGCAGCAGCGGCAAACACAAACACAACAACAATGGCGGATGTCGCTTTACTGTTAATGCTCATGGCTTTGTGAACTTACATCGGCATCCAAACGCGGCGAATAAAACGTGTACGTGCGGCTCCGTGTAATCTGTATAAACGGAGGTTGTGATCGATAAAGTACATAACGTTATTTTATCGTTAACACAGAAAAACGTTAGCCTTAGCATGTAGCTACCTACTATGATGTGTGCTGATAATGTATCATATCGCGGTAAAGTAAAAGTGTATTAAACATTAGTATACTTAAGGTACATTATCAAATGCGCTAACAGTAGCCCCGCCCACAGCTCCTGATGCAAGCGGTTCTTAAGTCTAGACCAGCAACGTTTTGGTGCTACTTAAGAACCACTTTTCCTGGTTCGGTAAATTAGGCTCCGAACCTGCACTCAAATTGCCTCGGTGGAAAAGGGGCAATAGACTTTCTGTCCTAGCATGATCACTGTATGCTAACTAACATGCATGTTTTCTGGGCATTTTATTGGGAATGTAGAACAGATTCCTTTCTGGTTTTGTTAACGATCGGTGCGAGAAGATCGCATAATTTGGCAGATTTGTGTTTGGCCTGAAAATGGATGCTTATGGCTCTATACTGTAAGCACATGCGTAAGAACTGTCAAAGGAAGTCCTGGAGGCTCGATATACATCACCAGGATGTAGTCGCTGTCCTGTGCTGCTTGACAAATTAGCCTTGGTTGAGGACTCATCCTCAGCACAAGACCCTGATCGATTTGGCTAGTTTCACCGCATGACTCTCAGCGGCTCATGAATGTGAAATGAGCATTAGATCAAATGAATATGAAAGCAAACCGATGTCACTCATGACACGATTCATAGCGGCAGAGCGTTTATGGTAACGTCTGATTTCTAATACGTTAAAAAAAAAAGGGCAAAAGAATTATCACCGCGTCATTTGTGAAATATCGGCACGGCGTATTATCCGATCCGATGACCATATATGGTGATAATTCCTGTGCTGTTTTATGGTAGCCTCCGGTGTCAGCGCTTTCTAAAAGTCTGTAGTACGGCTCTAACTTCGGACACGTTCGGGACAGACGGACTTTCCGATTTGCCGTTTTTCAAGTTTCAGCTTTTATTTTATTTTATTTTATTTTATTTTATTTCTTTATTTTAAAATGCATTAAAGACTTATCAACATGAACACAATAAAAACAGGAGGAAAGTTGATTTTCCGGTCTTTGATTGATTGATTGATTGATTGATTGATTGATTGATTGATTAGTATATATTCATGTTCGTGGTTAATATCAGTAGCATCTTTTCTTGTTGCCGAGTGTCTATGATTTGGTTGGTGATGTACGATGCTGTTAAGTGGTAAAGCAATAAAATGACTTTGGCATATACTTGGCAATATACTTAACACATCGAGGACACTATTGGCCTTCCTCTGGCTTCTTCCGCCAAAGACGCAGTCGTGTCCGATTTCCCCAGAAGAATCCCGAGCCGCCAGGACCACACGCCCTCCTGCTGTTTCCTCTTCAGCGCTCATCATGTTCTGCATCAGCTACACTGAAGCACATGGGATCGTAGAGCTGTACTAACCGCACGGAAAACCCCTAGAGCTCGTCTGGGTTTGGGAAGACCTCCAAAAGGCTCCTTTCCGCTCACACAGCCGGTACAGCCGAAACAGGGTGCGTGTTTATTTTGGCAAATCCAGAGCGCAGCAGGACTCAGAAGAAGGCTGGAAGAGAAGTAGGAAGAGTTTTAACTGCAGGGGAAAAGACTGAAGTTATCACAGAAACACTAAAGAAACAGTGTAAATGTTACCACAATGTTTAGTCTTAATTCCACTTAATTCTATTTGACCGTTTGGCGTCACAAAGAATGGGTCACCTTTCACTTTATCCCGGAGAATTTAATCAGACATTGCTAACACCACCAGAACTTTGTTGTTGCATTAAATACGCCTGAGCAATTTTTGTTTATAACGACACTTAAAAGTGGCTTTCAAATAAAACTGGACTGAATCAAATAAACACAGAAAACATATCTATTACACACAGCTGCTTATGTCCATGCTGCTTAACATATTTTATTACATTTTACATTCATTCATCCCGATATGTTAGTTGTAATGGAACCACCTCCTCCTCCTCCTCCACCTCCTCCTCCTTCTCCTCCCTGTAGTTCTTAGCCTCCTCTTCCTGCTCTTTAGCTAAGCTGACAGGTCCAACCACCTGTGGCTCTGTTTACTTTCGCCTGGACGTGTCGGTGGCCGTCTCCCGGCTCAGCAGAGGTGCTGAAGTCAAGTGTCAAGCGTCAAGTGGGTTTCATCATCACGCCGCTAAATAACTTTTATACACTGGAGGAAAATGTTTCTGTAGGAGCAGGATACCACACCTGCAACAACAGAACAGAATCTGACAGAAAAAAGCTAACATTGTCACTAAAATGCAAACACTACAGGATCTGGCAATTTACTCTTTTATAAAAGATGGAGAATTGAGTATTAGCAAGAAATTTCTATATACAATAAGCACCATATAAAATAATGTAAAATGTGGGGGGTGCACGGTGGCTTAGTGGTTAGCACGTTCGCCTCACACCTCCAGGGTTGGGGGTTCGATTCCCGCCTCCGCCTTGTGTGTGTGGAGTTTGCATGTTCTCATCGTGCCTCGGGGGTTTCCTCCGGGTACTCCGGTTTCCTCCCCCGGTCCAAAGACATGCATGGTAGGTTGATTGGCATCTCTGGAAAATTGTCCGTAGTGTGTGTGTGTGTGTGTGTGTGTGTGTGTGTGTGTGTGTGGGTGTGTGTGTGTGAGTGATTGAGAGTGTGTGTGCTCTGTGATGGGTTGGCACTCCGTCGAGGGTGTATCCTGCCTTGATGCCCGATGACGCCTGAGATAGGCACAGACTCCCCGTGACCCGAGAAGTTCGGATAAGCGGTAGAAGATGAATTAATTAATGTAAAAACAAGGACAAAATAATAATTTAGTGTATTTATTTATTTATTTATTTATTTATTAGCTCAGCTTGCTCACATAACACTTGTAATAGAATATAATAGAATTTAGGATAAAAATAAAGAGGGTTTCATAAGGAGATACGACCGATTACCTAACAACCATGATCATAGATTAGAAGGATTTAGGATCATTATTCTTTCAGATTATTCTGTACTCATACACCATCTAATCTAATCTAATCTAATCTATTTTAATCTAATCAACATGGTACTATTAAACATCATCGTTCTTTTCATTTCTGCTAATGAAGCAAGCGAGGAACATTATGGACCATTACAGTACATGTCATGTCCGAGTCTGGACTGAGCGAATTAAACACAGAACGAGTGAAGGAGCAGGAAATAATTACAAAAGGTGAAAGAAATCTCTACCTCCATCAGGAAGGTAAGGGCAGAACAAGAAATACGTCAATGCACGTTTATGTAACAGTCAAAGCATCTGGTGTTCACTGAAGCCTGAAGTGTTTGGAGCTGTTGCTGTATCTTAATGAATGACTGACATGGTGCGTAGACAGAGAGCTCTCTGACGCAGGACTCGTAAATCCTAAACACCTGCTCACACACTCCCTCCGTGCCGAGCCGACCAGCGTGGGTGTGCGCAGAGTATATCGTTTGAAACTGTGGAGGGTTTTAATCGAATCAGACTGCTCTGAGAGGGGATCACTGAACCGAACAGGAAATAAATATGACTCGATTTGGTGGCAGGATGATGGAACGTTCTGCTCGTGTTCCAATCAGAACTCAAACCAATGGTTAGGTCTGAATGTCAACAAACTAATAAACTAATAAGTTTATCACTGTGTAGTGATGGTGCTGTATGTGCTTTATAGTGTTGTATGTGCTTTATAGTGTTGTATGT
>NC_062532.1:21492947-21532947 GCF_022655615.1 Tachysurus fulvidraco | reverse complement strand
TATCTCCATCGTCCTGAAATGATATCAATGCAGGATAGAGCACTTATGTTGATAGTGATCCTGGATACATTTCTGCAGTCTGTGAGTAAACCCACTGACGTCCAGAAATTAATCAGAGGGCTTCTCTGTGAGGGGGCTCCATAACTCGGCCCCTGAAGAGAGACTTAGACAGAAACAGAGAGAGGAAAGAATGCGTCAGCTTTCCCCAGGCTAAATCCAGCCTTCTGACATGGTGAGACAACAGTCAAAACCCGTCACCGTCTCACATCGTCATCCATCACAGTCCGGCTGATTCGTTGCCGTGTGACCGCGATGATGACAAGGAGTTGTTTTTGTAGCTGTGCTGCAGGGAGTCAAACTTCCTCTAATGATATGAGGTTCTTCCTTTGTACTGGACTGACATTAATGACACCCCTCATGTCCTCTATGAAGCTTTTAACACATAATACATTTCCCTGTGTGATTATAGACTTTTACACTGAGCTTTTTCTCTTCAACATTACACATGTGAAAGCTTCCTCTGCCCTGGGAAATGTATCTGACCATATAACATACTGTACATAATTCAACACAATCAGAAGAATTCAACACCAATCAACACTGTTATTGACTTATTTAAAAGTGAAACATTATATAAACATATACTACAGATAAATTAATAAGAACCTTTGTGATTAATGCAATTACATAATGGGACCTGACTTTCTGACTGACTGACATTCTCTGATTGGCTGACTGACTCTCTGACTGACTCTCTCTGACCTGACTGACCGACTGACTCTCTGACTGACTTACTGACTCTCTGACTGACTGACTCTCTGACTGACTCTCTCTGACCTGACTGACCGACTGACTCTCTGACTAACTGACTCTCTGACTGACTAACTGACTGACTCTCTGACCGGCTGACTGTGTCTGATTGACTGACACTTTGACTGACTGACTGACACTTTGACTGACTGACTGACTCTCTGACTGACTGACTCTCTGACTGACTGTCTTTCTGATTGACTGACTGACTCTCTGACTGACTGACTGACTGACTCTCTGACTGACTGACTGTCTTTCTGATTGACTGACTGACTGACTTACTAACTCTCTAAGTGACTGACTGACTCTGACTGACCGACTAACTCTCTGAGTGACTTACTTACTTACTGACACTCTAACTGACTGACTGACTGAATTACTAACTCTCTGAGTGACTGACTTACTTACTGACACTCTAACTGACTGACTGACTGACTTACTAACTCTCTGAGTGACTGACAGACTCTCTGACTGACCGACTGACTCTCTGACTGACTGACTTACTGACACTCTAACTGACTGACTGACTGACTGAACTTTCACCATAAAGCCACTGGTCATCGATGTGAAGATTCAAAACAAACCTCTTACATGGAGATTACTCAGCGAAGTCAGAGTTGTATTATTAGTCATTAGAGGAAAGTGTTGTTGTTGTAGATAATTCACTCTTCTAGAAGTGTGGCTGTGTGGGTGTCTAGTTGGCAATTATTAAGTGTTAGGGAACAAAGTTGAAGTGTGCAGTGATGATGTGCCTCAGTCGCTGAAGACGCCTCTTTCAGTCACAGCTTTATTAATTACATACCCACGTAGCTGATGGAGTGATTACAATAGTACATAGAGCAAGACACTGGGACTTTTATCCAATAAACTCCACAATCGTTAGGTACAAACAACTTCAGAAAGAAAGGCCTGTCTAATAATTTCATTAAAATGTAAAGAAATATATAAAGTATATAGTTTGTCTGTAGCTGTAGTTGTCGGTCACAGTAACATCATCGAACCATCTGATCACTGAGTATTTTCCTCTGACATCGCAGCACATCATGAATTATTCCTTGCGTAACGTATATAAAAATATTGCCTGTATTATTTTAGCTGTTTTCAGAGAACACGACAGGAAATGAATGGGATTCAAAATCATACAATTTAAAATCACCAAATCTATGAGGATGACTCAAATGAAAATGTTTTTGATTTTGCAGCAAATTTTCAAACAGAATTGCAATTTCGCTCGTGAGCTTTCACTGAGATTTCATTTCCTCTTAGGAAAAAAGTCATATCCTTTTTCTCTTTCTATTTTCTACTACCCCACAAAACACATGGCTTTTTCTTGACTTACCTTTTATCAGTGTTATCTGAATAATTAAACATCTCGCTAAATAATCTGCTCATCATCACCCAGCATGCACCAGCATCTATCGCCGGAGATGATGTACATGAATGTTTAATGTAAACAGAAGACAAACTCAACAAAGCCTTGATATTCAGATATAGCGAGTATGAGCACATGTTTGTAAATGTTCATGTGAATAATTCAAAAAGCTCAGAGAGAGAGAGAGAGAGAGAGAGAGAGAGAGAGAGAGAGAGAGAGAGAGAGAGAGAGAGAGAGAGAGAGAGAGAGATGGGATGAGTGTGTGGGTTGGTTGCAGGTTCATGTTCATGCTTTTGTAATTTTGCCACCCAGTGCATCATTGCATCTGCGAGTGATTGTTCACAAACTTCCTAGTGAGTCTTAATCATAGCCTGGAAGTGATTCAACAGCCTGGATCCATAACACCACCGCTGGGGAATAAACTCTTCTTCTGGGCATGTTTTTTTCCCCCCGATGTGTCCAGTGCAGTGATGCACATTTACCTCGACCCTAAAAAAGTAATAAATCAGATCATAATGAAATGTATGTGATGTTTCCTTTATCTTAAATGCTGTCAATCAAACAAAACCCGATCGGTGTCTGAGGTCTGCACCTCCAGTCCAAACCATGTTGTTACCTGACATCAAACCTCAGTGTAAGTGATAACAGGAACTGAGTTGTCACACAAAATTAAATCAAATTACTTGCAAATGTTAATGCTGCGATATGGGAATGTGGTAGATCAGTGGTTAAGGTGTTCGACTACTGATCGGAAGGTCATTAGTTCGAATCCCAGGTCCACCAAGTGGGCCCCTGAGCAGGGCCCTTAACCCTCAATTGCTCAGGTGTATAAACTGAAATAAAAATGTAAGTCACTCATTATTTCCTGTAATATCACACCGTGTCGTGTTTTATTCCTTACTAATGACGTTAAAACAAACATATAGACAAAGCACGTGATTTGATAACACAATACAACACGATGGTTTAGGATGCAGCCTAGAAACGTCATTTGTCTCCGTCGCCATCTTGTGTTTCTTCAGTATCGTGGTCCACTAATGGCTAGAAAAAATGCAAATTCCTCAAACTCAGAATGACTTTTTTGTTTTCACATAGCCTGTAGATAGATATGTTTTAACACATAGTCTCATATAAATATAAGTTTGAATAAGATAACTACACAGCTATACTGCATATTGAGCTAATTAATAGCTTTAAATTAGCTCAGTATGCAAGGGTTTATAAAAGTCCAGCTGGACACAAATGTAGGATTTCAGGTGTTAATTCCACACTGTAAGACTTGTATTCAGTTCTTCTGCCTAATAGGAGCTTCAGTACATAATCCTACATTTGTAATCCTAATATTCTGTTATTACTTTCACCAAATATCAGGGTTAGCATCTTAAATTGCTAAAGCGTTTGCTAGTGTGTTGTAATTACTTATGCTTGTTATTAGCCATGGTTTATCACTTCAAAAGAACTAAAGAGGGCTGATGGCCAACATTTAAGACATATTTTATCTATATGTTTAGTAGATAACTGTTATTTTGTCAGATATTTACTCTAATAATCTTATTAGATAAGTATATATAAAGCAATATAGCTATATCAGGCTGACTTTGACAAATTCAGGATATATGACAGGTATATAATGCTGTAAATCAACTTATATACACGCAAATATATGTTTTTATTCTATAAGTATATTTTCACGTCAAAATGTAGCCTAATTAGGAAATCAATTAAGACATCAATTAGGCGAATTAAATTTTGTATAGGATTTTTGAACTCCAACGCTCGCGCACGAGCTGACTCACTCACTGACTGACTCAGGAGCACGCTAGAGGTGCGCACGCGCGCGCGCAACAGGTGCTAATTGCACACCGTTTGGGTTCGCGAGCAACAAGGAATAGGGATTGGTTTATCTCAAAACACGTCAAAATAATCTAATATCGGTGCCGTGTGCGTGTACGCGCGCGCGCTCGTGCTAAGCCCTCCCCGTGCGCCCTCACCTCTGTTCCGTTCCCAACGCGTATAAAAGCGCGCGTGCGGCAGTCCGCACACATCAGCGATCAGCAGCACGCGCCACTTCTGACTCCGGACCCTTCGGCATCCGTTAGAGCTTTGATCAAAAAACCTACAGCAACCCACAACACCAAAAGTAAGTGTTATTCCTGTTAGTCTTTCTTTTTAGAACGCAGAAAACAGTCGCGTGCCTTTTTCCTTTTTTTAATGAATGAGTGTAGTATAAATTCTCATTTTATAGTTTGATGCAATTGCAGCACACTTTGTTACGCAAAAACAAGTTGTGCATTTGTTTAAGATCGCAAATACGTCTATAAAATATATATATGCTAGTGATCTCTGTCAGATGCATGCGTCAAAGTTGCACTATATACTGTAGCACCTAACTAATTGAAATAAAAACAAGCTGTGCATTTGATTAAGACCGGACAAATATATATATACACTATTATGCTAGTGATCTCTGTCAGTTTCATGCGTCAAATTTGCACCATATACAGTAGTTGCACTATATGGCACCTAACAAATAAAAATATTTTTATTTCCAAGCTGTAGCATTGAGCGCATTATTCAATAAGATAAACTGCATCCAGTTACCACTTCCTCTCAGACGCTGAAACTAATTGAAACAAAAACAAGTTGTGCATTTGTTTAAGATCGCAAATATATATCTCTGTCAGATTCATGCGTCAAAGTTGCACTAGATAGCACCACGTTTGCACTATATAGTTGCACTACATAGCACCTACCGAATAAAAACATTTTTATGTCCAAGCTGTTGCATATTTCACAGATGCTGTGGTCATTACATTTTAATGGACTGACATGTCCGGGTGAGAAGCAATGACATGTTACACAGAGAAAGACAAAAACAAGGTTAACATTAAAGAATGTATAACTGATATCATTCCCAAACTTTCTATAAATGAATTCTGCCAGAATTTAGAGCGTATTATTATTATTTAATTAGAATAAACTGCATCCAGTTACCAACTTTCTCTCAGACACTGAAACTAATCTAAGAGAAGACAAACATTTGTCGCTTTTCTCTCGAAGTGGATGATGAAATGTCTCTTTAATATTTATATTGCTGACTAATACATTTCAATTGTGTAATGTGTTGAAGATTTTCGCTGTGACCCAGAAAACATTTCATGCTAATGAGGTCTCGGGGAGTTTTTCTCCGCTTATTAGGGATTTAAAGCTAAATCCGTAGCCCTGATATATAGTCGTAATATGTTATATGAATACGATTGAATTGAATCAGGAATTCGTTGCTTGACTTTTAACTTCAGCTTGAAATGTTCTTCAAAGAATTGTTGTCAGTCAGTGAGGATGTGCGGTAAGATTTGTGTGAAATCAGCAACCGGTTCATTCCAGTTAACTGGTGCTGGTTTTGATGGTGTTACTTCCAGAATCTAATATATCATCTTATGGGTTTTGTTTTTGTTTGTTTGTTGTTGTTGTTGTTTTAATTTAGGACAATTTTTTTTGCATTATTTGTTAAATACAATTTAAGGACACACACAAAAAAAAAAAACACACATATTTCTTGTCCTGTTCTCTTCTTTTACCTCCATTATAACGACTGCTGTGTGTATTGTAGTGAATATCAGATATATTCCGTATTAGACTTAATATGAAATCCATCAGCTGTATCGCTGAACAGTATAAAGCGGTGACCTGAGCCAATGATACCCAACCCCACTGAGGACTAAATTCACATCAGATGTAATCAACGTCTCGTATGTCGACGGGTTCAAGGAAGTCTTTTTTTCTCTCTCTAACAGATGAGTGTGGTATTGAAGTCGTGGACCGCTATCTTTACCCTGTTCCTGTGCGTTCTCCTGTATCTCAGCACCGTGGTGGACGCCTATCCGCCCAAACCGGAGAACCCCGGAGAGAACGCGGCACCCGAGGAGCTCGCAAAATACTACACTGCTCTCAGACATTACATCAACCTCATCACCCGGCAAAGGTGAGTGAGACGAGACGAGACAAGTTTTACAATCTCAGAACACGCATCGAGTAAACAAGGTTTATTACTACGGCGATTCGGTAAATCGGTCATTCTGATTATTCGACTTTTCCAAATGTTAATCCAAATATATTAACATTGATATTATCTAATATAAAATAATATATCATTTAATATAATGTTTTTTATTTGTCACATACATTTTATTTCTGTTACTTGTCCCATAGTGCAACAACGAAGGTTACACTACGGAGGTTTATTCAGTTCGATTTACATTGATTATTTATTGTGCTTTTAACAACGGACATTGTCTCAAAACATAAAAAAAGGCATAAAAAACAGAATAAAAATGGTTTAACAAAGTTTCACTGTTTATCTCTAACATCTATCCCTAATGGCGTGACGTGACGTGACATACGGCTAAGTGCGGTGGACCATACTCAGAATTCGTTCTCTGCATTTAACCCATCCAAAGTGCACACACACATCAGTGAACACACACACACACACACACACACACACCGTGAACACACACCCGGAGCAGTAGGCAGCCATTTATGCTGTGGTGCCCGGGGAGCAGTTGGAGGGGTTCGGTGATTTGCTCAAGGGCACCTCAGTCGTGGTATTGTCGACCCGAGACTCGAACCCACAACCTTAGGGTTAGGAGTCAAACTCTCTAATGATAATGATATTATGAGATTTATCTCAGAGTTTATGAGTTTAGGTATAATAAAGGGTTTGTGAATTCTTGTACATTTCCGATATTTCTTATATACAGATGTAGATTTTTCAGAATTTATGGTTTCTAGTAGAATTTCTCAGAGTTTTCACTTCTGGTGTGAAAGAATGTGTGATAACTGATACAGAACAAGTACAGAAGCTCAACCGGGTTTCGTATCAGCAACCTGGAGTTCTCCTCCATCTGCATCTCCATCTCCATCTCCTGTCACAGCCTGCACTGGATCCATCACTCAGCTCTGTAGTCAGAGACCAAGAGATCATCACGGTTCACTCACAGTGCCTATAAAAGCCCAGCAGATGCACGCTGAGTGCTTCCAAATCCAATCCAAAGCAAATTTGGCTGCCGAGCTTCGCCCCGGACTCTCTGACTCTCGCTTACACACACACACACACACTTACTGTATGCTTTCAGAACGCCTGCTTGACATTTGAAGGAGAAAGACTCATTGTACTGCACGTTGGGCTTTCCGGGCTTCATAATGCACTCGTTTACTGACCTTTAGAGGAGGGAAGAGGAGAAGAGGAGAGAGTGGACTGAACTGGACGGAATTTACTTCGAAACCATTTAAAGTTTCATCATCATCTGTTTTTACGTGATTTTCTTCCAGCAGTATTTTTTGCGAGAGAAGATCGATGGCATTAATAATAAGCCACTCTCCATCACAAGCAGTCAGAATGTTCTCACAGTCAGCGTTGGCATGTCAGTATGACTGAAGCTGTCTCAGTACCCTGGTCAGTGCCTCGTAATTCCGCCCGTATCTCTCCAACTAAATTGAACGACGCTGGCACGACCGAACCTCGAACGAATGGTCAACCGAATGACCACTTTGTGGCCTGATTTTCGCCCAACATCAGATTGTCATCCGGGTCACGAGTAATAATGCGAAGTAGCTGTACTGTACTCCTGGTTGCCTAGCAACAGTTCTCTCCGCGTGCTGTATGAAATCAGGAGTTTTGTTTAAACGCAGCATTAATCGTGGCACGTCAGCCATCAATCCAACAGTGTGAAGACTTTTCCTGCTTACAGGTTTTGATTGTTTATCATAAAGAGATGATTTTTAACAGTTTATGGAAGGAGTCTCCAGTGTTCAGGTGACAGGGTTCACTTTCCCTCCAGTGCGCTGATGTCGCCTGAAGTTCAGGATGAATTCCAGGGTAAAACTGCTGCATTTTCTGACTGGTTTCTGTTCATTTCGCGGCTCCTCGATGTGTCTCTCCTGCACGTCTTTGAGCCGCTTCGTTCCCCCACGCTTCCTGACAGAGACACAGAGCCGCTGCACGACTTCGGGGCAATTACTGTTCTGTTTCTGTGCTGGTCCCTGTCACACCTGTCCAGGGTTTTATTCACAGTGACATCATCAGAGGTGAACAGTGAGAGAGGAAAGGAGAGGAGAGGAGAGGAGAGGAGAGGGGAGGAGAGGAGAGGAGAGGAGAGGGGAGGAGAGGAGAGGGGAGGAGAGGAGAGGAGTGTGAACTCTTTCATTAGTGAAGACTTTGTGATAGCTCAGGTCATGTTTATAGAGAAAAATCCCTTTGTGTCAAAGTAAAGGTGATTATCTCTCTAACGCTCTCTCGCTCTCTCAATGTCTGTCTCCCTCTCTTGTTCATCTTTCTCTCTCTCTTTCTTGCTTTTGCTCTCTCTGTCTTTGTCTCTCTCTTTCTTTCTCTCTCTCTCTTTCTCTCTCTATTTCTCTCTCTCTTTGTGTCTCTCTCTGTCTCTCTCTCTCTACCTCTCTCTTTGTCTCTCTCTTACATTCACTGTCTCTGTCTATCTGGCTGTCTCTCTGTTGTCTCTCTCTCTCCTCTCATCCTCTCTCTGACTTTCTCTCCCTCTCCCTCTCTCAGGTATGGAAAAAGGTCGACTCAGGAGGGAATTCTGACAGACCTGCTGTTTGGAGACAGCAATGACCACAACCAGGGATCAAGGTGACATACACACACACTCACACACACTCACACACACACTCACACACGCAATCACACACTCACACACACTCACACACACACTCACACACACTCATACACACACAGACACACACACACACACACTCATATATATACACACACACTCACACACACACACTCACACACACTTATAAACACACACACACTCACACACGCACTTTAAACACATCACTTCATCAGGTCAGAATGGGCGTGTCCGAAAACCTCACATCGGAAAATGACATTATTCCACACTTCATGAATATTTCACACCTGTGAGCAGATCAGAGGGACAGATGGGTCTCTCTATCACTCTCTCTCTCTCTCTCTCTCTCTCTCTCTCTCTCTCTCTCTCTCTCTGATGCACACTGAACAACTGAGAGGCAGTGACATTTTAACACACCATTTAATCAGACTTCAAAGAGGCAGGAAACACCATTGAAAGAGAGAGAGAGAGACAGAGAGAGGGAGTGAGATAGAGAGAGAGATAGCGGGAGAGAGTGGGAGAGGGAGAGAGATAGATAGCGGGAGGGAGATAGAGAGAGAGTGAGAGAGAGAGAGAAAGAGAGAGGGAGTGAGATAGAGAGGTAGAGAGAGGGAGAGTGGGAGAAAAAGAGACAGAGAGTGGGAGCGAAAGAGAGAGATAGCGGGAGAGAGAGTGAGTGAGAGAGAGATAGCAGGAGAGAGACAGATAGAGCGAGAGAGAGAGAGAGTGGGAGAGAAAGAGCGATAGAGGAAGAGAGAGATAGTGGGAAAGAGAGAGAGAGAGTGGGAGAGAGAGAGAGAGATAGTGGGAGAGAGAGAGAGAGAGAGCACAGTTTTCTATTTAATGCAATTAAAATGATTATTAATATCTCCATTTTCAATTAAACACTAAATCAATAAACATAATAAAAAAATTAACAAAGTATTTTGAAGTACATTTCATTGTTTATTTTCATTTTATTCCTTTATAAATGTGTACAGTTAGACATTGTAATTAATCATATTTTATTTGTAAAGAATGTAATTAAACATATAACAAAACATTCGATGGTTATTTTTATTTTATTAGATATATTTGTTTATCGCGTCAGTTTTCATTGACCATGTTGATATTTAATATTTATAATCCAGAATCATTTTTACAGTCGTTCATTTGTACATATTTCACATTATTGTTCATATTATAACAATATAAAATAGAAATAGCAGAAATTACTAAACAGATCTATTACAAGTGAGTAAATGTACAAAATATATTATTTATTATTATGAGTATAAAATGATCAGGATGTTGATGTAGAGCAGAATGAAGGAGTTTCAGGCTCCCCACGTGTTGCTCTGTGGTGTAATAACTGACCCGTCGTCCTGCACTCATGTGTTTCAGGTACGACGAGTCGTTCATGTGGTGATGTTCACTACCCCCACCCGCCCCCACTCGCTGGTCTCCTGTGACTCCCTCTCCAGACCCTGCACCCTAACACCTGATGGTCGTTCTTCATCCTCCTCCTCCTCCTTTACATCTCTCTTCATCGACGCATCGAACTGTACATAATTTATTACTAGACAGAGAATCTGTGTCTCTGGAAACATCACTGTGTCTAACGGAGGATTTATTCTTTCTGTTTGTACATATTAATGACTGTGATTAAAGGTTTAAATGATGATACATGATGTCTGAGACGCTGGTGTTCGTAGGACAGATGAAATGAGTGAATGTTTGGGGGATGAAAAGAAGAAGGATGATTTTTAACTTTATTACAGAATTCTTTCTTCATTTAAAGGTGCTTAGTGATCGAAATACAGAAATATCAGTCCGTTCATCAGCAGAAAAAAGCTAAAGTTTACATTTTGATGGTCAAAAGCAAGCAAATCATGAAGGACGGCAGGCAGGCAGACTGACGGACAGACAGAGGGACTGACGCTTTTATGGAACCTTGTCCAATAATGTAATATCATTAATCTTACAACTGTTTAAAATACAAGCTAGTAGAGTGAGAAAAAACTGAAATGTTGGTAAGAACATGTTTATAATCAGAGTAATTTTCTTAGTTCCTTGAGGAAACTTTTATATATTTCTTTACTTTATTTCCATTATATACAGAGAATCATATATATATATATATATATATATATATATATATATATATATATAGATATATATATTATATATATATAAAAGTGAGTATATATATATAAAGTACACACACTGCATTATATTGCATTTAAGCAGACAAAATATATACAAAAATATTTATAACTAACATAAGAAAGCCATTTTTAATAATCTGGTTTATAATCATTATAAAGTATACTAAAATAAAATAAAATAATGAACTAATCATATTAACTAATTTAATGTATTAATTAATTATAGTACATTTACAGTGTAAAACTGTACGGCATTGTTAATATGATTTATATTTATATTATATTTAATATTTATAACTACAATTACACGGAAATTGATGTAGCTAACTGTACAGATATAATTAATATTAAATAATTAATTAAATTATATTAGAATTAATCTGTCATTCGTGTGTGTGTGTGTGTGTGTGTGTGTGTGTGTGTGTGTGTGTGTGTGTATGAAAACATTACATAATAAAGATAAAATATGCTGTTTTGTAACGTTTGATATTATATATAAAATAATAAATAATAATAAAGTTTAATAATTAATAAATAATTTATTCATGAAACTATATATATGTAACATAAGAAAAGCCATTTTTATTCATTTACGGTTTATAATAATTATAAAGCATACTAAAATAAAATAATTATATTATCATTACATTACATTAACATTTTGTGTATATATAATGTTAACATTCTATAAATAAAAATAAATGGCTAACTGCTGAATATCCATGCTGGTAAATCAGCGTGGTGTTGATTTAAAGCAGTAATGCTGTTGTTAAAGCAGCTGGTGGGCCCCACCGCCCACCCTGCACTGAGCCTAGGCTCCATTCTCAGTCTGTCGTTGCCCCTTTAAGAGCACAGTGCTGGAGCTCATCAGGGTCGCGAGCGCATCACGGAGCAACACAACACAACACATCACATCACATACGTACTATCGCGGATACAGACACCGGACACAGACACCGGACACAGACACCGGACACAGACACCGGACACAGACACCGGACACAGACACCGGACACAGACACCGGATACAGACAGGTAGAGTTTCTTTCTTTTTTACACGTTTTATGTGGGTTTGGGTTAAAACGCAGTTGCCATGGCAGCGTGATTGCCCGCTGTAGCGTGTTGTTCCCCGTGTTCTTGTTTATGTCCTGCCGAGTATCTGACGTCTCAATGCTTTTGTTCTTCTGTAGAGAGGGAGAGATTGAGAGAGAGGAGAGAGCGATGGAGAGAGAAAGAGAGAGAGAGAGAGAGAGAGAGAGAGAGAGAGAGAGAGAGTGGGGGAGGGGGAGAGAGAGAAAGAAGGAGAGAGAGAGCGAGAGAGAGGGAGAGAGAGAGAGAGAGCGAGGTGAGCGCTGTAGAGAGATACGTGGAGAGATGAGGCTAGGGGTGGAGGGAGAGAGGAAGAGAGAGCGAGAGAGATGGTGAGATGATCGAGAAACTAGGGGCTGATCGAGATAGAGATCGAGAGACTATATAGCGAGAGAAGGTGAGATAGAGTTAGATCTCATTTGAGAGATCTTGTAGAGATATCTTAACTCTGTATCACTATAGATCAGAGATATATAGAGTTCTCTCGCTTTGCTCCTCGCTCTCTCTCGCGTCTCTCTCTCTCTCTCGCTCTCTCTCTCTCCTATCCTTTCTCTCTCTTTCTCGCTACTTATAGAGCTATCTCTCTCTCTCGTCTCTCTCTCTTACTCATCTCTCTATTCGCTCTCTCTCTCTCTCCTTTCTCTCTCTCTCGTCTCTCTAGACTCTCGTCTCGTAATCGCTTAAGAGGGGTTCCCCTTTAGTCTCGTCCTTTCTCTCTACTCGCTCTCTCTCTCGCTCTATCTCGCTCTCTTCTCTCTCTCTCTCTCATCCTTTTCTCTCTCTTTCTCTCCTCTCTCAAGTCGCAGTCTCTCTCATCTCTCTGCTCTACTCTTTTATACTACTTCGTGCGTCTAATTAGCTTTTATGACTATTGTCTCTATATCTTATGAGTTCGCGCTCTCTCTGTCTCTATCTCTCTCGCGTCTCCTCTCCTGTTTCTATCTCTCTCGCTCTGCTCTCTCTCTCTCTGCTCGTCTCTTTTCTCTCTCCTCGACCCTTCTATTCTCCGCTCTCTCTCTTCTCTCTCTACTTTTCTCTCTCTCTCTCTCTCTCTCTCTCTCTCTCTTTGTGCTGCCTAGAGAGAGAGCGCTCGCGCGCTATTTACCCCTGTTCCCGTCGTGCACCTTGCTGTTCTCTCCCGGGTCCAAACATTAACAGAACTGACACGATTCATGATGGAAGCTTCGTTTGGTTCATTTAAATATTACATAAGGAGGAAAATGATCCTGCTGTCTGTGGGGTTGAGTGACGTCGTCTTACCGCCAACATCATTAAAGAAATACGTACTTTTTATGTACATTTAATTGCCACATGTTCCCTTTATCGCTCATGTTTCTCTCCTGAGGTTAATAAGATAAACACGCAGCTTGTCATGGACAGATCATTGACACTGGAGACTCCTTCCGTAAATGTTAGATAGAAAACTTCTCTGTCAAACATTACACACTTTTGTGCTGTTTTATGTAAATGTGCGGTTACTATAGAAACGATTTCGAAACGAACACGTCGACTGTCATATAAACCTCTGATTTGTTACGGCAGATTCTAAACTTTAGAGATTAAAGATTAGAGAGCTCATTTGCATATTGTTTATAATCAGCATCCAGTAAAACGGCTTTATCAGAGAGCTCATTTGCATATTGTTTATAATCAGCATCCAGTAAAACGGCTTTGTCAGAGAGCTCATTTGCATATTGCTGCTGTCTGTGATTTGCATATAAGGAAATACAACTTTACATTTATTCTGTTTGTCTCTGTCATCAGGAAAGTCTCTGTGTGTGTGTTTGTGTGTGTGTGTGTGTGTGTGTGTGTGTGTGTGTGTGTGTGTGTCATGGGTCCGTACACCGGTGGTGATTCATCGTTATAAATGAGGTTTACATTTTCTCGCTCCATCTCGCACCACTTACTGTCACTGAGCTGGGAAACTCAGGGGAGAGATTAGCATGAAAATTAGACAGGACGATGAACTGGCACACGCTTTCACAGAGCACACGGCTATTGTGTGTGTGTGTGTGTGTGTGTGTGTGTGTGTGTGTGTGTTAAGGGTAGCAGATGGGGTGTGGAGTTCCGGGCCCCAAGGAGCAGATGGAGATCAGGACTGAGTGTGAGGGTCACTGTGTAGCATTTAATGCAAATGGCAGAATTTTCTATTTGTTGTACAATTTATTTAGTTGCAGTACATCAATTTGTCAATCCATCCATTCATTTATCTATCTATCCATTCTTCAGTGTATGCATCCATCCAACCATTTATCAAAGGATCCATCGTGTTACCCGTTCATCCATCCGTTTATTTATCCACACGTTTATCCATCCGTTCGTTTATAAGTCCATGCATTATTTGTCTATTTCTCCATACATTTGTCCATCTATTTTCTTATCCATAATATATTTTATTACATTTTTCTAAAGGGGGGCTTAGTGGTTAGCACGTTCGCCTCACACCTCCAGGGTTGGGGGTTCGATTCCCGCCTCCACCTTGTGTGTGTGGAGTTTGCATGTTCTCCCCGTGCCTCGGGGGTTTCCTCCGGGTACTCCGGTTTCCTCCCCCGGTCCAAAGACATGCATGGTAGGTTGATTGGCATCTCTGGAAAATTGTCCGTAGTGTGTGTGTGTGAGTGAATGAGAGTGTGTGTGTGTCCTGTGATGGATTGGCACTCCGTCCAGGGTGTATCCTGCCTTGATGCCCGAGAAACCCGAGAAGTTCGGATAAGCGATAGAAAATGAATGAATGAATGAATGAATGAATGAATGAATGAATGAATGAATGAATGAAATTTTTCTAAAAACAATCCTGTCTTTGAACTGGTGTCTGTGGGATGAGTTGTGGACTGATGTCGTCACATGGCAGCGACTGTTTACTCCAGAATCCTCTGTGACAACTAAGTTTCACTGTAGAAGAAACCCTGAAGGACCTTTGTGTGTTCAAGAACCCTTGAAGAACCTTTTTTTAAGAGTTCTCTCGATCATTCATCCATCTGTCTGTCTGCCTGTCTGTCTGTCAGTCAGTCTACCAACCATCTACAGCTTACCCCTCTCTCTATCCATACATCTATCTCTATCTCTGTTTATAGAATTCTATACATTATGGCACCACCACAAATTCTTTTTTTAGAGGTCACAACTTCAGAAATATAACAGGACTCTTATAGACCTACTTTATTCTGACTAGACTCCCAATTTGACCCTCTGAGTGGTTGCCCTAGGGAGCTGAGCTTGTAGACACACTTAGCCAAACGGAACTGGAACGAATCCTTTTGGCAGAGGGGCTACAGGACGACTTCCGCTGCTCACGCCAGACCATTTTGGAAAGATCTACTGTACAGCTAGGTCTCAGAAGCACACCTTCAGCAAGCGCTTTACTCTGGCCTGGGTCGCGGTGGAGCTGGAGTCTATCCCAATATCCCAGGAACGCTGTGTGGGAGGTGGGAATATACCCTTAATGGGACACCAGCACATCACCGTATGCAGCTCATTGTATTATTCATTTATTTAAAATAGGTTTATATATCTCGAGAACCGATCTGACCCAGTTTATGATGAGCTCCTGGTTTAAAGCTCCAAATAAACGCTACTGGATATGACAAAAGGGGGAGGAGCCAGTCAGTATTTCCTTTAGCTTTAGCATCGATGTGTTGATGCAGATCTGTTATTGAGATGAAGTGTGCTGCGTTTAACTCCCAGTGATACGTGAGAGCACAGGATCGAGCCTAGAGAGAGTGTGTGTCTCAAGTCTGAGGTGACTCAGGTGACTGTGGGGAGGAAAAACTCCCTTAGATGGTAAAGGAAGGAACCTTGAGAGGAACCAGACTCAAAGGGGAACCTCATCGTCATCTGGGTGACACTGGGGGTGTGATTATAAATATACAGTCTGATAAATGTTTTATTGATGTAAAAGATCACATGGAGTTCACATCTCCTCTATAGTATCGCAGAGTCTAACCGGAGCTGGAACATCTCTAGATGCCCCAGGATTCTCAGAGAGTCGGCTTCGTCTTAGTGGAGGTCCAAAATCTTCATTGCACGGAAGACGATCTGAGCTGGTACAGTTTCTGGATGCCTCAGGGATGTGTATACTGTATAGAAAGAGAGAAGCAGTGGAGAGGAATTGACGTAGCTGCTGTTCATAATATTTGCAAGTCTGATGTAATAGTGCACAATATTATGGGATGTATTATGTTTATGCCTGACTAAGGAGATGAGTTTTTAATCTACATTTAAACTGGGAAAGTGTGTCTGAGCCCCGAACACTATCAGGAAGACTATTCAGAAGTTTGGGAGATAGAAAAGAAAACGCTTTATCGCCTTTAGTAGACAGATATTCTGGGAACTACCAGAAGTCCTGAGTTTTGTGACCTCAGAGAGCGTGAAGGATTAGTTAGATACATGGGAGCTAAACCGTTAAAGGTGGGGTCTCTGTTGTTTGAGAAACGCTTCAGAAAACTGTGTCGGGCCACCAAACAAAACAAAAACATAAACAAAGGTGTAGCCGATGAGCAGAAAGGGGCGTGTCTTGTCAATATGGGCGGAGAGAGCGTTCGGTGCACGTGTGTGACATTAGCAGAAAGCGGTTTTAACATTGACATGGAGGATAAAAACAAAGAAAGAACGCTGCCCCAACAGGTTCCGCCATAATAGTTGTTTGGGTTATACTTGGGTTATATTTGTTTGGTGTATGTATGCGGAGCTATCGATACAGGGGTGGGACCCATTTGGGTTAGGGGCATGTTTGTTTTCTTGATTTCAAATGTCAACATTGGCTTTCAAACAACGGAGACCGCACCTTTAATGCTGTGGATTTTTAATTAAGCAGCTATTCGTTCCCTCAGGAACTTCGTTTTCTTTCTCCCTTTGGACGTTTCCACATACTGAAGGAACCCGAGTCACGCTCCATCTCACTGAAACCCCATCAGTGGCACATTACACACAACAGTGTGGGTTTGTAATGCAAAATGTAATAAAGTGTACTAAAGAGCTACTCAGACGGAGCTCAAACATGTCGTATCAATGTTCTAACATCTCTCTCTCTCTCTTTCTCACTCTCACTCTCTCTCTCTCTCTAACTCTCTTTCTCTTTAGTTCAGAGATCATCTCATCATGCCTGTAGCCACCACTCACACGGAGCCTGGTAAGTCCTCACATCCCGCCATTTTTACTCAGAAGTGTTTGTCATCTATACACAAGTGGCCCTTTGCAACGAGAACAGTTTAGCTGAAGCGATTTCATCAGACACGGTCGGTTCACCTCTAACTGCACAGACTGCTCGACTTCCCAGCTCACAGAAAATGCAGCTTAAATCGGAATTTCGACGAGAACCCGACAGTAAACATTTAGACTAAAATATTTTTTAAGTAAACGTTGCTGATTTGTTAGCTTATGGTGTGTCGTCATTATCCCGCTGTAGCTCTGTCGCAGGTGGATGCTCTGAGTGACAGCACCAGCTCCGCCACGGCCAACGACCTCGACCTCATCTTCCTCAAAGGCATTATGGAGAGTCCACTGGTGAGTATGTTAAACAAAACACACACACACACAAACACACACACACACACAAAATATTGTAGAATGTCTGTGTGTTCTGCAGAATGCTGAGAGTCCGGAGGAACCTCGTCTCGAGGCAGTGGGAGACAAAAACATAGAGCTGCTGCAGGACATCCTGAGGGACCTGAGTCCCATCACTCACCGCAGTAACACAGCTGCCGAGCTCTCGAACATCCTGAACCAACCCCATTTCCAGGTAAATGCTCAGTCAACACAAACTTGGAAATTTTTTTGCAGATTTTCTTCTCCAGCTTTTGAGTAAGGTGTAAGAATGTAATTTGATGTGATGTGATTGCAGTCTCTCCTGGAGACCCACGACTCAGTGGCCTCGAAAACGTGTGAAACTCCTCCCCCGAGCCCACAAGCCTCTGTGGAGCTGAACCTGCCGCCGGTCCCCACTGACGCCGTGCGCATGGTGGGCATCCGCAAAGTGGCCGGGGAACAACTGGTACGGTTTCAACAACATAACCAATCCACACAAAACGATGCTGAGATAAATATTTGCCCTGGGTCCTAGTGAACAGAATCCTGGGATTATGTCACAGGAGGTTTCACACTGCCCCTACTGTCCCAGATGTTAACACCGAATCCTGGCTCTTTATAATCTGATGTTTCACTCTGTTCATTCCTAAACCCTGCTGCAACCTTCTTCCTATTTACATATTCGCGTATCGACAATCCTGATGGGGCGGAGCCACGTTACGTAACCTGTTCCGACTCCTCCCTCTTCAGGGCGTGACTTTCCGGATTGAGAACGGAGAACTGGTGATCGCTCGGATTCTGCACGGAGGGATGATCGATCAGCAGGGTCTCCTCCATGTAGGGGACATCATAAAGGAAGTGAACGGGAAGGACGTGGGAGACGACCCACGAGTGCTCCAGGAGGTGCTGCAGGAGGCCAGCGGCAGCATCGTGCTCAAAGTCCTGCCCAGCTACCAGGAGCCGCAGCCCCCCAGACAGGTAACAACATGGAGTCTGAGTTTCTGCAAGGTTTATTTTAATATACTGACTGTAACACATGAGCATGTATCATAAATGTAGTAACCGCCGCTCACATAGCAGACGAGGAGGAAACTCCAAGCCGTAATGTTTTTGGGCATGAAATCTTTGCAGTTTCTGTGTAACTAATAAACCTGCTTTGTCTCATTCCCGTTTTTTTACACATATGTTAAGTACAGTGGAGGCAAATTTGTCCTGTAAACGCCTCCACGTATGATGACGGTAAAGACAGTAGACTAAAGCTGTTGTTCCTCGCAGGTCTTTGTGAAGTGCCATTTTGATTATGACCCGGCCAGCGACAACCTGATTCCCTGTAAGGAAGCCGGACTTCAGTTCAGCAGCGGAGACGTCCTGCAGATCGTCAACCAGGAGGACGTCAACTGGTGGCAGGTAAGACTAGCAGGACAAGACGAACCGCAATCACATGCACGGTCCAAATTACGTCTTCCGCTATGACATTAATCGTAACTAGGATGTCGTACCTCAGCGGTTAAGTTGTCGGACCACGGTTCGGAAGCTTGTGACTTCAAATCCCAGATCCACGAAGCTGCCACTGCTGGGCCCCTGAGCAAGGCCTTTAACCCTAAAAATCTTGATAAGGGTATTTGCCAAATGCAATTAAAAAAAAAAGTCATTCTACAGTTTTTAAAATATATATTGTTAGCAAACTGCTGTGGTGTAATGGAAATGCAGTAAACAAATAGACTTCGTCACACCACCCCGTCGTTAAGCTACTCAAGTCTCCGGTCGCTGTACTGTGAAGTCAGCACCAGGCGTTCCTACTACTACTGGTTACTATAGTAACAAGGTGGTGCGACTAGCATTCCAAATCTTTCTCGCTGTTAAAATGAATCGTTCTGAAGGGATATTTGGTGTATAAAGATCATCATCATCATCATCGGAGATGAACGTCGTCTCTGGACACGCCCACATCGTTGGTCTAGTTCAGGGGTCGGCAACCCACGGCTCCGGAGCCGCAAGTGGCTCTTTCATCCCTCTGCTGCGGCTCCCTGTAGATTTCGACTATTTATCATATATTTAATTAATAAGCCGCAGCGTCCGAAATGTATCAGTCCGCGCCGCTGTTTCTATGGAACGGGGCAGGAATCAAGCGAGTCTCAGTTCTTAGTCGAGCCTGACACTTATCAGCCAATCAAAAAAGGGGCTACACAATAGCCAATCAGAAAATAGCACTATCTGGGAAAGATTTAACGCAACAACCAATAAAAAAAAATTGGGGTTGAGGGGGGGTGGAGATGTCACGCTTGCCTGTCTTCAAAACTTGAGAGCCCTGCCATGGATACGAAGAGGACTCGATTAGACATTGAACATTTTATTTAAAAGTAACCTTCGACCCAGCGTCTTTTTTATTAAGGTTAGTTCAAACTGCTCAAAATATTTTTGTTTGCCTGCAGAAATAAAACTTTGTTTACTCGGTAGCGGTTCATTGATTTCATAAATGCAACACACTACAGTTTTTTCTACACTATCCATAAAGGTAAAAAAAAAACGATATATGCTGTTTTATCTTTATTTTAGATGTCAAATGGGTTTTGTGGCTCCCTGTGTTTTTTTTTCTGTGGGAAAAGGGTCTGAATGGCACTTTGAGTGTTTAAGGTTGCCGACCCCTGGTCTAGTCGAACAACAAACGGTTGCTTTGTCGCTGAGTGACTGTATGCGTGAAAAGTTAAAGCAGCATCACTATTTAATATACGGTATAAACTATAGCTTTAATAGACACCTGACCTAGCTGTGTGTGTGTGTGTGTGTGTGCGCGCGTGTGTGTGTATGCGCGTGTAGGCTCGACGGGTTGAAGGAGGACGTGCCGGGCTCATCCCCAGTCAGCTGCTTGAGGAAAAGAGGAAAGCGTTCGTAAAGAGAGATGTGGAGCTCCCACCAGCAGGTAGCGCTGTTTCTAATCTTTCGAAAGAAATTTGTTTGGCAACATTTTATAGCAGGAGATTTCTACAATTTTGGACAATAACAACACACACACTTTGATAGAAATGTGATCTGTACAGAACAAATAAGTGTCTCTCTGAATCCACACGTAAGTCCAAAGAGAGACGGATGAGAAGGTTTGTGGATAAACGGTGAGACTGCCGAAAGAGACATTTACAGCAGCAACAGCAACAAAGGAAGTAGATCATCCTGAGGATCCCTGCTTCGTGCTGCACTTCAGAGAAACCGTTCAGAGTTCCTCCTGATCTTGTTCTACAAACCTCAGGAGCTTCGGTGTGTGAGCTAAAGGGAGGGCTTCTGTGTTTCAGGTACACTGTGTAGCGGGATCGGAGGCAAGAAGAAGAAGAAAATGATGTATCTGACCACCAAAAACGCAGGTGTGTGCTCCGTTTATACTCCGTGTCACATCAACCACCGACGAGTGTGTTTAAGAGCTTAAATGATGGAAATCTGGATTTTATCTAGGGCTGGGCGATACGGCTGAAAACCGTATCACGATATCGGCGTTTCGTATCGGTCGATATCGATAATTATCGATAATTTTTTATGACCCATTTAAAATAAGGACCAGGAGAAAAATATATTAGATTTAAACCTTTTTATTGTAAACTTCACCTTCCTCTGATCAGAATCCCCTCAGTTATTAAGACAGAAACGTCACCAAGCAGGAAACCTCCAATAATTATAATGTAAACATGAGTCTAAAGTCACAATGAACACTTAACTATTATCTCTTAACATTTAAGGTGCGAAATGACAGAATGTAAGAAATGTTTAATAAAGTGTAATAAAATAGTGCAAAGTGTTAAATATAAACAGAGAAACCTGAGAATTTAGTGCAGGTTTAGTGTGAGGAAGTTCACTAGCTGTTCACCTTCTGGGGACTACGGTCAGAATAACAATATCCAAAAAACTTCCGTACCGGCGCGCTGACGTTTCTTCTTTTACTTACAATTTCCTCGCTCGCTGCGGCTCATTTCCTGCTCATCGGTCTCCGGTTACTGAAGAGGAATCCAGCAGACCTGCACGAGACGACGATATGGCGCAACCAAACGTGATACATGATTGACTGTTAGCGTGTCACTCCCTACGTTGCTAGGTTACCAGGGAGTGATTGCCTTTGTTAATGCGACCAAACTTGCTTCGCAACCTCTTTTTTCTTCCGAAGAAAAATAAAAAATATTGAAAGTTTTATCGAACACATTTTTTATTGGTAACGATCAAGTTTCTATCGCGATACATATCGTTATTTTTTATTGCCCAGCACTAATTTTAATCCAAACATGAATGAAGCAATAGAATCATCCTCATTAATATTGCAGCTTAGATTTATTTATTTATTTACAAAACAAATTAAACAGTACACAATCCAATCACAGTACCTGGAATATTACGGAGTGAAGATTTAATAAATAGCGTTATACACTGTAGAGTGGTAGACTGGATCATACTTCACTTCCTGTTCACTGTAGAGTGGTAGACTGGATCATACTTCACTTCCTGTTCGAGTAGCATGTTAGACTGGATCATACTTCACTTCCTGTTCGCTGTAGAGTGGTAGACTGGATCATACTTCACTTCCTGTTTGAGTAAAATGAGGTACTAACATGATATTTTTACCAACATCAAACGTACTCGCTACTGAGTGTGCACCTGCCGGTGGAGAGGCCATAGCAACTCGCGAGGGCACATGTGCAGAAGGAGCTGGCATCACTTGAGGAGGAGGAACCGGCTGCGCAACAGCTGCACCACCAACAATTCATGGCATCCAATTCCAACTGTCGCATCCTAACTTGTTTCTCAGCCTCAATCTCAAGTGTGCGTATCTTAAGGCGCAATTCTAATTCAGCCTGTCGTTTATCCGCTTTTTCTTGAGCTTCCATTTGCAAACGAGCTATCCGAACTTTTAACCTCATATCCCCCTTGGAACCAGAGGAAACAGGTGAAAATGGATCAAACGGCGGAAGGACGGTCCTAACCACATCCTCTGCGCCAGTTCCGGAGAACGGCTCACCTCGCACATTCTCTCCATCAGTTATATCAGGACTAGAAATGCCTTCCGCACCAACTAACACCGAGTCTGAATCCGAAGCAACCAGAATTTTTAATTCAAGCAAACGATTCCACACAACATCCTTAATCTCTTTCTTAAGCGATTGTCTCACTACCGGAATTTGGAAATGACTCGCAATGGCTAGTAAATCATCCTTTCTACATTTGTCAAATAGCCCCACCCAACTGATTGTTACTCCTATCCAACAAACAGCAACCCACAACCTTTCTAACACTCTAAACCTGTACCATCACATGATTTCCAGTACACAAACAGTGCTTAATTGTTCGGGACCAGCTGTTATTTGTTATTGATCCCGGACGAGCCCCCACTAATGTTACAAACCCTTTTTGTATGTGCCTAGGGGTCAAGGGTGCAACATTAAAACCCTGAACGTGTACTGGAAATAAGTACTAGCTGGAAACCACCAAGTCCACAATAGTGTCTTTTATTCTAGTGAACCATACCATCACCAAACAGTCCAAACATTATATACAAACTATATACATTATAATTTTTACAAAACAAAACCCAAACTAATTCACATCAAAACAGGGACAAGAGAAAAGAACAAGACCGTGCCAACTCAGGGAAAGAAACAAAACAATCTTACTAAACCGGAAACAAAACTTCTAATCTAACTCAGTCACGATAAACCATACGTTAAACAAAAACATCTTCAGCGGGCAAGACGCCCTAACTACACTACGCTTACTAGAAACAAAAATACAAGGGGTGGCACGTGTCACTAACCTAGTGTTCTAAACAAGTAGCTGTAGCTCAGTGTTGCATATGTACATCACGTGATGTCTTACCTGTTCTATCTCTTTCCCCGTTTATGGTGTGATTTGATATTTAATCAGCCAGATAACAATCGGTAGGAAACATCAGAGAGACAGGACCAGAATGAGGCATGGAACACTGATACAGCACAGAACACAGACTTAACCAACAACTTAACACAAGGATGGTACAGGACAAAACAAAAACCACACGAGTCAACCACCAGACAAACAAAAGACGCCGTGTGCCAGAGAGCTCCCGCCTCCTGCACAGGTGTGCCTTTTAAATCCCACGTAGGGCGCCCCCATTGGTGGAGCTGCACATTGTCATCACCATGCATCGCTGTGATTGGCAGACACACACTGACCTGTTAAAACAAAAGTGAGGGCAAAAGAGAAGGGAAGAAAAACAACAACAAAACACCATTCCAAAAACTAACAATATTATGGGGGACGTAACAAGCATGTTAGACTGGATCATACTTCACTTCCTGTTCGAGTAGCATGTTAGACTGGATCATACTTCACTTCCTGTTCGCTGTAGAGTGGTAGACTGGATCATACTTCACTTCCTGTTCGAGTAGCATGTTAGACTGGATCATACTTCACTTCCTGTTCGCTGTAGAGTGGTAGACTGGATCATACTTCACTTCCTGTTCGCTGTAGAGTGGTAGACTGGATCATACTTCACTTCCTGTTCACTGTAGAGTGGTAGACTGGATCATACTTCACTTCCTGTTCGCTGTAGAGTGGTAGACTGGATCATACTTCACTTCCTGTTCGAGTAGCATGTTAGACTGGATCATACTTCACTTCCTGTTCGCTGTAGAGTGGTAGACTGGATCATACTTCACTTCCTGTTCGCTGTAGAGTGGTAGACTGGATCATACTTCACTTCCTGTTCGCTGTAGAGTGGTAGACTGGATCATACTTCACTTCCTGTTCGCTGTAGAGTGGTAGACTGGATCATACTTCACTTCCTGTTCGCTGTAGAGTGGTAGACTGGATCATACTTCACTTCCTGTTCGCTGTAGAGTGGTAGACTGGATCATACTTCACTTCCTGTTCGCTGTAGAGTGGTAGACTGGATCATACTTCACTTCCTGTTCGCTGTAGAGTGGTAGACTGGATCATACTTCACTTCCTGTTCACTGTAGAGTGGTAGACTGGATCATACTTCACTTCCTGTTCGCTGTAGAGTGGTAGACTGGATCATACTTCACTTCCTGTTCGCTGTAGAGTGGTAGACTGGATCATACTTCACTTCCTGTTCGCTGTAGAGTGGTAGACTGGATCATACTTCACTTCCTGTTCACTGTAGAGTGGTAGACTGGATCATACTTCACTTCCTGTTCGCTGTAGAGTGGTAGACTGGATCATACTTCACTTCCTGTTCGCTGTAGAGTGGTAGACTGGATCATACTTCACTTCCTGTTCGCTGTAGAGTGGTAGACTGGATCATACTTCACTTCCTGTTCGCTGTAGAGTGGTAGACTGGATCATACTTCACTTCCTGTTCGCTGTAGAGTGGTAGACTGGATCATACTTCACTTCCTGTTCGCTGTAGAGTGGTAGACTGGATCATACTTCACTTCCTGTTCGCTGTAGAGTGGTAGACTGGATCATACTTCACTTCCTTCACTTTCTTCTCTCTGCTCACTCAGATTTCGACATGCATGAGCTGATGATCTATGAGGAAGTGGCCCAGGTTCCTCCGTTCAAGAGGAAAACACTGGTTCTGATCGGAGCTCAGGGAGTCGGGCGACGCACCCTAAAGAACAAGCTTCTGGTTTCTGATCCTCATCTGTTCGGGACTACGATCCCCTGTGAGTAGAAGCTGCACACAAACTCAGTTTCTAGTGTACGACTCGTTACGGCAGCAGATTTTAGCCTTAAAGTAAAACTAAAAGCAAGTTGTAATGACATTTTTCCTCATTATAAATATCACACTTCAAGACTTTCTAAGAAAAGTATTTCCATTTAAACACAGAGTCGTAAATATCACCGCTTGATCTCTCAGACACTTCCAGGAAGCCTAAAGCGGGCGAGAGAGAGAGCAGGATGTACGCCTTCACGTCCCGAAGCAAAATGGAGGCTGACATTAAAGCAGGCCGGTACCTGGAGCACGGCGAATATGACGGAAACCTGTACGGCACCAAGATCGACTCCATCCACGAGGTAGCCGAGGCGGGACGTCTCTGCATCCTGGACGTCCACCCGCAGGTGAGATCAGGAACAGGTTCCAGCCTCCGACGATCCGCAGTCCTAAGAATTCGATGATGCAGTGCTGTATGAATAAGAGCTTCACCGTCTACATGTTTGTCTAGTCTCTTAAGATCTTGAGGACATCCGAGTTCCTGCCTTATGTAGTTTTCGTCGATGCTCCAGAGTTCGAGGTGCTCAGATCCATGAACAGAGCAGGCATCGAGGCCGGAGTGGTCAGCAAAGAGCTAACGGTACGAGCTTCGGTCCAGTGCGTATTACACTGCATGAGCATTTTATTTATTTATTTGTTTGTTTGTTTGTTTGTTTGTTTGTTGTTTACCCCACAAACTCCATCCCTAAAAAATATAACAGTAACTCAAACAACGAAGACCAGAAAGCCTTAACTCCATGTTTATCTTCTGCTTGGTAGGATGCTGAGCTGAACAGGATACTGGATGACAGCTGGAGGATTAAGAAGGCGTACGGACACTACTTCGACCTGACTGTCGTAAACGACGGCCTGGACCGAACCTACAGCAGTCTGAAGGCTGAACTGAAGAAGCTGAGCGGAGTTCAACAGTGGGTTCCAGTCAGCTGGGTGTTTTAGAGGACTGTCCCTCATTCGACCCTCATTTCAGTTACGTCAGATGAAAGTTTGTTTATTTATTTATTTATTTATTTATCTATCCATCTATTCAATTTACTTCTAATCCTGAGCAAGAGTGTGTTTTGTAGCTTCTACCTTCCCTTCGCACATGTCGCAGTATGCAGTCAACCGTATCTGCTAAAAAAAAAGGCTGTGTCCCAAATCACACATCATTTGAGCTACGAACAAATGCGAGACCGATGACATCGTGCGTATTTTTAACCCCTCGAGGTGAAACCGCTCGAACGACAAACTTTTATTCAGCGATCCTCTAGATTACGACGTTAACAAGTGTTAAGTGCGAGCATGTGATCTGAGACACGGCAGCAAAATGTATTTAATTACAGATATACACGATGACAGCTAACAGACGCAGGGACTAGCAACGTCCGAAACTCTTGCACGAATACATCAGGGAGATTAACACAGAGTCCACTGCCAGTAACCGCTTTAATGGTTCTACTTCTTAATGTTCATATAACTTTGTATTAAGAAAAAAAAAGCAGTAGGATAAGGAGGAGGATGATGATG
This sequence comes from Tachysurus fulvidraco, assembly GCF_022655615.1. Taxonomy (NCBI): domain Eukaryota; kingdom Metazoa; phylum Chordata; class Actinopteri; order Siluriformes; family Bagridae; genus Tachysurus; species Tachysurus fulvidraco. The sequence continues at coordinate 21,506,157 of NC_062532.1, read as the reverse complement.
ATGATGATGATGATGATGATGATGACGATGACGATGACGATGATGATGATGATGATGGATAAAGCGAAATATACAAATCCAGGTGAAAGGGAAAAAAAAGCAAAGTTCAATGTAGAAAATTCCAGAAAGTCGTATATTGCATGCCGTATTGTGACGTAAGCAAAACAGTCCGGTCTCGTCCAGTCTGTGTGTTGGCTTTAATAGAGAGTCCACAGACCCCCAAAGAGCATGCAGTAATTTAGAGGCAGCCCATATCCACAAGAGGGAGACAAACAGCACGCGCAAAAATGAATAAAATCGATTGTTTCGTTACCGTTCGCCTCCAAAACGCCCAGGTTGTTTTTGGACAAACCAGTTTTGCTGTTAGAGAATAAAACAACTTGGCACGTGGGTCCAAGTGGGTGCTGATTTATTTCCTAGAACAACACAGCCCTAGTGTTTTATTGTTTACTTCAGATTACTTACTATCACATCCAAACAAACTAAATAACAGGCACGGCTACTACAAATCAATCGATTACTCAATCAATCAATCGATCAATTAATCTCTCGCACCGATAACAGCAACTCAGTCCATCATATTATTCACACATTACTCACTCATTTCCGCAAGTCTTCCAGGATGGTGTCTAATTCCTAACTCAGCCTCTGAAGAGCTCAACGAAGAGAAAAAACAACTCCTCGTCCTCAAAACACTTTAAACGAAGCAATGCGATGTTATTGGAACAATTGATGGTTTTTTTTGATCACGTGACCAAGTCAAACACTTCCTATTGGCTCTTGGCCAAATCAGGAAACGTGTAAAGTATATTAGCCTTCATTTCAAAATAGATTTGTTTACCACAGTCTACTCGAAGACTGTTAACACGGTGAGGAGTTCACGGTTCCATTGTTCACCGATTTGCCTAGGGATCGTTCGTTGCACGTAATATCAGGACCAAAAAATATGGACCAAATGTTTTTAAAATAAAAGCGGTTCATGGTAGTGGACTCGCATTTAAAGACACTACTGTAGTTATCCTTGCAGAAAAATCACATAGTTCACGTGAGGTCAACATATTTCCCCAGGCAACGCTCATGAAATTGAACGTTATTCATGTGAAAAATAATCACGTGTTGGGGGAAAAACATTCATTCATTCATTCATTTTCTACCGCTTTATCCGAACTTCTCGGGTCACGGGGAGCCTGTGCCTATCTCAGGCGTCGAGGCAGGATACACCCTGGACGGAGTGCCAACCCATCACAGGGCACACACACACTCTCATTCACTCACACACTTACACACTACGGACAATATTCCAGAGATGCCAATCACCCTACCATGCATGACTTTGGACCGGGGGAGGAAACCGGAGTACCCGGAGGAAACCCCCGAGGCACGGGGAGAACATGCAAACTCCACACACACAAGGCGGAGGTGGGAATCGAACCCCCAACTAGAAGTCTTCACGGGTCCACTTAGATCCTCAAACCCGAGGTCCGACCCGAGACAGGTTCAGGTCTAAAAGTTTCACATGTGCCTCGGACACGGGTCGGGTATAATAATAGCGGCGTCGGGTCTCGGGTAATTTAAAATGAATGTGTTTTTACCGAACGGACCCGAGAAGACCCGAACTACTGTATCTCGTGTGTGTGCATCGACTTTCCAACCTCTCCTCTGTTTGCCAAGAACGCTTGAGACGTGTGGCTAATTTTCGTTGAAACAGACCTGTCAATCAATTTTGAATCCACTCTGTAGCGGTTACTTTAGTGTAAAGTTACACAACATTCGGGTCCAGTCGGGTTAAAAAAATTGCCGTCGGGTCAGGTTGGACTCGGTCTCGGGTCGGGTCTTTCATAAAAAAATAAATAAATAATCATATGCACGTCGGGTTCGGGTAAAAAGTGATTCGGGTCACTTCGGGTCGGGTAACATTTCTTTAGACCAGAGAAGACCTCTAGCCTAACCATGGAGGTGTGATGTGAACGTGCTATCCGCTAAGCCAACGTGCCCCCCGGGGGAAAAACATGGTACATGAAATTTAATTTGTATTAAACACAGACACGATCATTTTCTGATGATTTACACGTGAAGTCGTGACTTTTCTGTAAGGATCGCTGTTAAGATCGAACCAGATTCAGTCCTCACATCACATGTTTTTATAATAAAATGATATAAACCTATAGTATTGACCGATGCAATAGTTAAAAGTCTGCAGTTTTTCTACCAAATTCTATTTTATCACATCATCTGTGTGCTTTCTAAAACTTCGCTAATCATTCACGTGCGTATTGTAGTATTGTAGCGTAAGAGTTCCTTTTCTTTTTCACACCACTGAGGCTTGTATTTACATCCAACATTATATCTTTACTCCTACATCTTTCACTGCAGAACAAATGGTTATATATACAGTACGTTTTGCAGCTCAGTTGACCAGGAACCTCTCGATGTCAGATTAGCGACTGCTCTCGCTTACTTTGTACTGATTCTGAACAAATAAATGAGTAATGAAGAGAGAATACAAAGTACGCATGCCATCTGTGAAGTGTTTCCTCACCGCATGTGGTGTTATACGTGGTATTAAACCATCCACCTCTTCGCCGTGTTGTTCTACGCTCGGTGACGATCTCCGTACTGAAAATCCACTCGCATCCTTTCATGCAAACTAGAAGCATAAAAAAACCGGCAGCTATCATCGATGAAGGGTGTAAATATATTAACGAGGAACTTAAATAAAGCTCACTGTGTTTCGTTTCGTGCTTTTTTTCGACATGGTGTAGCTACGGTGAATGTGTAGCATACGAGCGTTTTCGTGTCTGTTCTGCTTGTGATCTGTGTTTTTGTTTTGTTTTTTATCTGAAATAAATGTCCCAAACATTGTCTGCAAGATTCTTCTGTAAAATGTGAAGCACGATACGCTTGACCTTCCGCGGGTCTACGCCAGCTTTAAACTTGTCTTAGTGGATGTTAAATGAAGTCAATAAACCTTCGGCATGATTTCTTTGTGTACGAGCGACTCGGAGAAACTATAAAAGGGTTGGAACTCACCGTAAAAGTCTCACAATTCGATTATAACAATCAACAAAAGTTCATCTAAGGTATTATAAGTACATACAAGTTTTGGTATAAAGCTGAGACGGTCTCAAGATTTATTTATTTGTTTGTTTGTTTGTTTGTTTGTTTGTTTATTATCCCACAAAGGGGCAAAGTTTCTGTGACTATGTTGATGACATTCTCTATCTTTAGAAGGAATCTATAGAAGGAATATTCTGCTCTTTATCAGCAAACTTTCTGTTTAGCGTCATCTTCTTCATCTGTAGCAGAGCTGAACTCATACGAATCAGTGCTCGTACGTTATCAGCTCAAAATTAGAAATTAAAATGTAATTTTAAGACAGATTTCCTGAATCCGATATATACGCTCATCATTCTGGGAATTTCGCTACTGTTGATATTTTGACAAAAACGTTAGCCTTAATAAAGATGTGTGTTATTGGGTAATGCTACAAATTGAAGTATTTTACTGAACTAAACAACTGACGTTGTCTTCTGAAATACACTGATAGCCAATCGGAGCGCGCGGTTCCAATCTGAAGCAACATCATAGCCAATCGGAGTGTCTCTCCTGCATGACATGCTATGATGGCCAATCAGAGTGTAGTTGATGCTTAAAATATCATGATGACCAATCAGAGCATAGGACATGACAGCCAATCTGAGCGTAGTTCCTACCTGAAAGGACATGACAGCCAATCAGAGTGTAGTTCCTGACTGAAACGTCATGCTAGCCAATCAGAGCGTAGTTCCTACCTGAAAGGACATGACAGCCAATCAGAGCATAGTTCCTACCTGAAAGGACATGACAGCCAATCTGAGCGTAGTTCCTACCTGAAAGGACATGACAGCCAATCAGAGTGTAGTTCCTGACTGAAACGTCATGCTAGCCAATCAGAGCGTAGTTCCTACCTGAAAGGACATGACAGCCAACCAGAGCGTAGTTCCTACCTGAAAGGACATGACAGCCAATCAGAGCATAGTTCCTACCTGAAAGGACATGACAGCCAATCTGAGCGTAGTTCCTACCTGAAAGGACATGACAGCCAATCAGAGTGTAGTTCCTGACTGAAACGTCATGCTAGCCAATCAGAGCGTAGTTCCTACCTGAAAGGACATGACAGCCAATCAGAGCGTAGTTTCAGCCATTGTGTACCAAATAAGGTATGATCTGACTTTTGATGCAGTGAAATAAAGTAAAAATGAAGCTACCCAGTTCTCCTACAAACAACTCCACCTGTCAGCACCAACCGATCGAACGAATACATTTAAGCCAGTTTATTTCAATTTATTGAATACTAAAGCACACGGAACTTGATCTGAAACAAAGATTCCTGATATTAAAGGCCAATAAACATAAAACTGAAAGAAGTTAGCATTTGAGACAAAGTGTGTCAACAGAAAGGAGTTAACTGCTATTTTCACAGAGGAAGTGACATCACCGGGAAAGTCATTTACTGTCTGCCGCAGGACGGCTCATAAACGCTGTTTCACCGTGCTTCATGTTTTATCTCCAGAGTGATATGAAAACACAATCCTGCTGAACTTTGCCTCTGGTCTCTGCAGACTTTTATACCAGAAACAATAAAGCTGATATGAAGGTGAAGCTGAACTTATCACGTAATGATTAGATAGAGCTATAAGACGTACTGAACGGTAGAACTCACGTAACGAGCATCATATGACCTTGTGTTAATTACCGCTGGCTGGCTTTATACTAGTCAATGGTTAACATGGTTCCTGGACTGGGTGTGTGTATGGAAAGTTCCGCCGAGACGTTTACGAGACAAGAACGTCCACTCTCAGTTCAGTTTAAATATAATGCCTTTATTTATTTATTTATTTATTTATTTATTTATTTATTTATTTGTATATCATCGTTTAATGCTGTGATGTAATATAAAACATTAGGCGACATATTGAAGATACAAAATAATAGACTGAGGTCACAAGATGATAAATCGAGCAAATGGAATAATATAGCAAGGGCGATATTGATATAAGAATACATAAGTAGGCCACAAGATAAGAGTCTTATTGTAATGAGATAATATATAAAGACATCAAAATCATATATGGACGTCATGAGATCATGTTGTGAGGCCATGAAATAAATTGAAGCCATGAAATAACATAGAGACCACAAGATAATGTATTGGCACCAGGAGAGAATGTAGTGAGAACATGAGATAGCATAGTGAGGTCACGAGATAATAAACTGAGAGCATAACATTGAGACCGTTAGAAAATAAACTGATCCCACAAGACAATGCGTAGCATTGTGATAGCATAGCGAGTCCGCAAGATGACATAGTAAGGACATGAGACAATATATCAATGCCACAAGATAATAAATGGAGACCATGAGATAGCGTTGAGACTGTGAGATAATAAATAGAGACCGTACGATAAATCGAGACCATGAGATGCTGCAATGAGACAATATATCTACTAATACTAGGATATTGTGAGATAATCTTGACTCCATGAGATAATGTAGTGAGAATATGAGACAATATTTTGAGGTCATGACATATCGATTCTGAGTCTTTGTCCTCAATATATTCCTTCAGTCGATGTCTTATTAAAAATAACCTGTGTGTCACCTCAGGAGCTCTGAACTTTACCCTCTATAACTATCTCCCCAAAACATCTGCACCAAGCTGTTCGGTTGGGGTAAAAGACATAAGTACAAAAACTTGTACAAGCGGATTCACACATTCTGGCCCCGCCCCCTAAACCCGCCTCCTACAATTTGAAGGTGGTATTGAATTGTAGCAAAAAGTGCTGCAGGTGACGTTCTACCTCGACTTCAGGGTGAAAGGTGATCAAAAATCCGCTACGAAGATTTCGGTTGAGGCTTTTCTAATTCTCACGGTGTAAATACAAATAAACGATTTTTCTTGAATTTCTTTCCTTCAGTTTTTAACATCTAATATTCATTTATTTAATACTTAAGAATCGTGCTCGTTCATTTCTAAGTGCTTTAACTCTCGAATAACTTAAATGATGAAACCTACAGAATGCGCATCATAGGCAATTATTTACATGTTTTCTGCTCTTTACAAAACTGAAAACATATATTTACATGTATTATAAATATATACAGGATTTCAGGTTAAAAAAAATAACAGCTATGGCTTTTATTCTGCCTGATTTGTTCATGGTTGTGTTGGAAGGTTGCGTTGCAGCTTTCTATTGCAGAGTCCGTCACTTGGCTCTCTTCTCTTACGGCGGCAGCGCCGGAGCGGACGGATCGATCCGGTCGGGGTTATAAGAGATGAACGCAGGACTGACGGATTCTGTATACGACGGAGGAGGATCGTGAGGGAAGTCGGGTTTCACCACCAACTGCGGAGAACAGATACAGCAAAAATGAGCATGTGATTGTTGTGCGTTTTATTAGAGCTCATGTTTACAAGCAACAAAACAAATGTGTCCTCCTTCTTTTTCAGTACGTGTGAGACGTAGCCAAGGCAAAACGATTTGATGTAAATTAGCTACGACACGATTCCTTGGCCCGGTCCTTCTGAGCATGTGGTCAGACTTTTCCTCAGTTCCCGACTCGCAAATATAGAAGGTACTGTATATAAATATGACATGACAAAGACTACCAATGATGGCCAGGTGCAGAAATCCTGCTGCCGCAACACTGGTCTAAAATCCACCGATAGCAGGATGGCAAACATCTACAAATACAGACTAAGGCTAAATGTCAACAAATCAAGCTAACGACGGGAAAAACGATCCTTATCACCTCATAAATGTATGAAGTCTACGTGAGACGTCTCGTTTTCTCGCCGACTCGTACGTAACGTACGTAAAACAAAACGTCGATTTTTTAATAGATCAAATGTATAATCTGAAATGGAGATCATTTTATTACTATACGCTAACTTTGGCTACGTATTTTAACCCGCACGGAAACTAAGAAACCCACAGAGACTCTTTTATCACTGGGTTCTCGGTGGTGTTGGTGATGTACCTCGCTGTAAGGAGGAGGAGCGTATTGCTGTGCCAGTCTGTAGTGCTGTGGTCCACTTCGTTCTTCTTCAGGCGGTGAACAGGGGATGACGTAGACGGACGGCGGAGGTTCCTGAGCACGAGCCGATGCTACTGCCAGCTGTCTTCGTTCCTGCCTCCGCCGTTGACTCTGCACAAAACATCTACAAATACCCGTGCAGAGAATCAGCACAGCGAACGTAGGGATGATGATCCTGAAGAGGAAGAGGAGAGGAAGAGTTCAGTGAAAACACACTCTCACATGCACACTTAAACGTCTGAAGCCTCATTCAATAAAATAAAAAAATGTATATAAACGTGTGACACGTACATCTTTAAAAACGAGTTTTGATCCTTTAAATATATTTAACGTACATTAAAAGTACATACTGTATAAATCGCTAGCATTTATATGTAAATGTCTTAATTTGACGATTTAAAAAAAAATACAATTCTGAAATTTTATTTTAAAAAAATGCTTTTTTAATTAATGTATAGATACATGTTTGAATTTGATTCCTTAAAAAATGTAAGTAAATGAATTTTAAAAAGTAAAATTCAGAAATGGGTTTATTTAAAAAAATTTATTTGTATTTTTTTTTCATTAATGTAAAATAGAATGTTTAAATCTGATCATTTAAACAATTAAACGATTTATTAACGAATCTATATTAAATATATTTTAATTAATATATTTGTAAATATCTGTTTTTATTTTAAAAAATGTGAACTCAAAATTCTAATTAGAATTTTCAGAATTTTCATTTAAGACAAATTGAACGCAAATTAAACGTGTGTGTAAATGTCTGAGGTGTAAATTTCAGAAGTTTTTTTTTTTTTAATGAAATGTTTAAGGAAGTCTTTAGTCAGATTTAATGAGATTTGATGTTCTGTCAGTGTATCAGTGTGATTTTAGGAAAATTCACTCACTGGAAAACACGAAAGATCAGCGGTAACGAGGAATCCATCTTACTGAAGAGCAGGTCAGTGGATCTCCAGTGGAAATGTCCTTCAGTGGATCTCCTGAGGAAATGAAGAAGAGTTTGAAATGTTTTATAGAGATCGATACCACGACGGCATAGAACTCTAATGACGTTCCGGTTAGCTTTGGTCTCGTTTTTCTTAAATATTAACCCTGACACCTTGAATTAAAGGGACTACAGAGTCCGATCGATCTTCACTAAAATGTTCCACAGCACAAAATTCTTCACTGATATTCATTTATACCAAAACACACAGCCGACTTCGGAGTCCTACCCGATAACGACGGTGGCACGATGGAAGGCTTTTGTTTACGATCGGAAACGAAGCGCTGCGTCTCTTCGGTCGGAGCTGAACTTTCCCGGTCTGAGACAGATGAGGAACATGCGGGGGTGAGAACGAAGGGTTTGTCATCAACTCATAAACGCGGGCAGGTCGATCTTTAAGTGAGAGTCTCACATGACCACGTTTATTGTGCTATTTTATTGGTGTTAACAGAAACGCCAGTGTTTAAGAAGTCCTGGAAGTCCAAAGCGATATCTATATCTGATCACGGCTGTAATTTTAACTCACGAGACCTGAGTTTTTACTTCAAACCACTTCCTGGTTCAAGAAACATGTATTCTGTTAATGTAGCTAAATGCATGTGAGAGCAAATCTGTTCACTTTTTATTGCTTCAGGCTTCAAAATATAATCAATAAAAAGTGTCAAAGATTCCAAAAGATCATATTTCTAAGATTTTTTCTTTACTATAAACACAGGTCTTACCTGAAGGGGATCAGGGGATCAGGGGATCGGGTGATCAGGTAATCGTCCGGCCTGGGACTCGGACGTCGAGTGAGACTTATCAGTCTTCTTACAGACCTGCGTCTACACACACCTCAGTGTTTATTACCACGTCGTAATGGTTAAAGTCACAGTGCCTGCACTTGTCATGTTTTCAAAATAAACTATAATGCAGGTTAGGCACGTTCCTGACCACCTGACATTGAACGTTACTAAAAAGTCGGTGTTAGAACATTCTAAGCTGTTTGTTTATTTATTATTCGTTTCCTGATCCTATCTATAGTTTTCTGATAACTATGTAATGTTTCCTGATCCTATATATAGACCTGGAAATGTTAAAGGAGCGATGTGCGGGTATTTACGCCCTCTGCTGGACATAAGGTGAACCGAATTCTGTCGCTTTTCCCCAAAACACCATGTCGCCCAAATGACTTCATTCAAACTCATCAAATTCCATGTGTAGAAATTTTATTTACACAAACGACTGTTGTTGTTGTTGTTGTTGTTGTTTACATCATTCATCCAGCCATTTTGTATGTAAACACATCACAGCAAAGCATTCTGGGAAAATCACGCTCCCATAAGAGCTTGATCACTTTTTTTAATCGGTCAACTTTAATAAAGTCCTGAAAAGATTAATGAAGAATCGACTCGACCGATCCGTCCGTTCGTCCGTCTGTTAGTTGGTGTTAATAAATACTTAAATTATTCCAGGATTAATTTAAAAAAATGCTGATATTGACAAACACAGACAGACAGAAGAGTTAGCATTTATAACATCAATTCGTATGACATACTGTATGCAGTAATTAAACAATTCTGTGAAAAAAAACATTTTGCTATTAAAAAAAAAGTATGTTTCCATGTGAACTGTATTCCGATCTGCACTCGTTTAGTTCGTGGTCGTTACGTAGTTTCCAGGGAAGAAGCCCTCCATGCCGTTCAGGATGCCCTCACACCAGCCATCATCGTTCCTCTTAGTCAGGTAGATTATGTCACCTTCGTGAAAAGTCAAGTCTCCCGGTTTGCCCGCTTCATAGCTGTACAGCGCCACCACTTGGTGGAAAAAGGAAATCACAATGAGCTTCTACAATGAGCTACGATCGTTATAAACTTGTCTAACAAGAGTACGGCTCGGTGGAAATGTTTCTGACAGTTCAATCGATTCATCGAGATATTCTACCTTTCTCCAGGTATTGTGCAGAAGTGGAGACGTTGTAGTCCACAGGTGGAGGTAAAGGAGGAATCTCCTCAAAGCCATCCATGCAGTCCATGGGTGGAGGAGGAGGAGGAGCCGGAATCTCCAAGTCTAAAATGATGAATATCAAGATAGGTTATAAGCGACATTTACATAATGAGTTATCTGGTTCCTTTTCTACACGGACAAACTCGGAGAAACCTGACCATCACACCCATGTGTCCTTGTTGAACATCTCGTTCCGTATTTATTTTCCTCTTTGATCTTATAAATAAGCTTCTCTCTAATCTTCTGAAGACTTCCTTCACTCTGATCATATCACCTTCATGGAGATCGCTTCGCTTTGTGAAGCGGTTGCATTGACGTGTTGGACCAGTGCTTGGGCTTCTTAGGGGTGCACATACTTTTGCCACACAGCATACCTTGAACTAACAATCAGAGTGGACTTTAAAGTGACAATAAGTGAGATTGGACAGGGTGTTGGACAAGCTAAGCTAATCTCAAGGCTACAAGCTGTCTTAACTACAACAAAATGAACTTATCTTCTGCCTAAGATGAGGCTTCTATTGCTCCCACCGGGGCTTGTTTTGCCCACAGTGGGGCTTCTTCTACCTAAGTTGAAGATTTTTCTACCAAAACTGAGATTTCTACCGTTTTCACCCAAACAAGGTCTTTTAAGTACTTCCTCTTCATCCTGAGGCTTCTGCCCATTCTGGGGCCTGTTCTACCCAAGCGAGGGCATCATCAGTGTGAAAAGAGGCTTCTACATCCAGAGACAATCTGGGGTTTTTTTCTCCTGCCTGACCGAGGATTCTTTTGTCCTAGCTGAGGCTTCCATCAAAGTCATCAATTAAACATTAGGACTAAATACTAATGAAGTCTCTAAAAAAAGTTATAACAGCATAGCATTCTTTCTTTTTCTCTTCCTTTCTTTTGTCATTTCTTTCATTTCTTTTTATTCGGGGACATTAGCTATTTTATTGTACAAAGGAGAGTGAAGTCGCACGGAAAAGTGGACTAGGATGTGGGTTATAAACAGTAATGAAAGAGAGAGAGAGAGAGAGAGAGAGAGAGAGAGACAGAGAGAGAGAGAGCGAGTGAGAGAGAGCGAGAGAGAGCGAGCAGGCACTCAGACTTACCCAGGTGCTGTAGCCGAGCAGGAATCCGCGACAGAGAGCTCAAAGTGGGTGGAGCCAGAGGAGGCGGGTATGGAGGGGGCGGGGGTATAATGACTGACAGGCGGGTGTAAAGAAACAGGCCAATCATGTTCAGCATTTTATTTATTTATGACAGAATGTAAATACAGACTGTTTCTCTCTCACTTCACTTACTTCCTTTTCTCATTTTAAATTTGTTCTTTCTTTCTATGCTTTCTTCCATATCCTGTCCTCCATTTTCTGCTCGTTTTTAGTTCTCGCTTTACCTTCTCTCCACTTTTTGTCCTATTTCCTTTATTTTACTCTTCCTCGGTGCATCTATTTCTTTCACTTCCTTTTTTCTTTTCGACTTTTCTCCGTAAACTTTTTCCTTTATAAAACCGTAAAACTGTTTAATAAAAAAGTCGATTCATAAATGTTCTGTAAACCCTTTCACCTCCCTACAGCTGCAGGATTTCCTTCAGAAGATCATTCTGTTTTTTTATGGGTGTGTAAATGAAGAAGCGCGGTGGTGTTAGTACAGATCCACCACCAAATGAAGGGTTTAATGCTGTGTTCCATGGTGACTCAGACTCTTACGTGATTGGTTGTTGGACAGGAAGAGTGAGCGTGTGTGCAGCATGCGGGGGGCGGAGCCTGAGCGGAGCCGTAGAGAGAGAGAGCGGGTGCTGGGAGGGCGACGCCCCCGAGAACGGCGAGAGCGACGAGCTAAACAGAGAAACATGTCAGCTTGCACACACACACACACACACACACACACACACACACTCACGTACAGCTGGAATGAAACAATCAAACAGGTGAACTCAAGCAGACTGATGAGAGAAGGCTGAGCGGAAATAAACACATACACACACAAAATACACACAAACACATCGCGAGGCCTCACACACTCATCACACTGCTGCGTGTTCACACTCAGAAGGCTGGTGTTTGTGGACTTGAGAAGGGGTTCTGTACCTTCTCCATTCTCCAGGGAGTGTGGAAGAGGAGGAGGAGGAGGGAGTCCATCAGTCTCTGGAGGAGGAAGGCTGATTTCTTCAGGCACTGTGGATCCAAACATCATTTAAACACTTACTCAGCATCTGAACACCATCTTAACACTCATTCAGCATCTGAACACCATCTAAAACACTCATTCAGCATCTGAACACCATCTAAAACACTATCAGCATCTGAACACCATCTTAACACTCATTCAGCATCTGAACACCATCTAAAACACTCATTCAGCATCTGAACACCATCTTAACACTCATTCAGCATCTGAACACCATCTAAAACACTCATTCAGCATCTGAACACCATCTTAACACTCATTCAGCATCTGAACACCATCTAAAACACTCATTCAGCATCTGAACACCATCTAAAACACTCATTCAGCATCTGAACACCATCTAAAACACTCATTCAGCATCTGAACACCATCTTAACACTCATTCAGCATCTGTACACCATCTAAAACACTCATTCAGCATCTGTACACCATCTAAAACACTCATTCAGCATCTGAACACCATCTAAAACACTATCAGCATCTGAACACCATCTAAAACACTATCAGCATCTGAACACCATCTAAAACCACTATATCAGCATCTGAACACCATCTAAACCACTATATCAGCATCTGAACATGGTCCCTTTTACGGTCTCCCACGTTACGAACCGGGGACAGGGGGGAAGAAAGGTAAAACGGAGCACCATCTAAACACTATATCAGCATCTGAACACCATCTAAAACACTCATTCAGCATCTGAACACCATCTAAAACACTATATCAGCATCTGAACACCATCTAAAACACTCATTCAGCATCTGAACACCATCTAAAACACTCATTCAGCATCTGAACACCATCTAAAACACTATATCAGCATCTGAACACCATCTAAAACACTCATTCAGCACCTGAACACCATCTAAAACACTCACTCAACATTAAAAAACATCTAAACACTCATTCAGCATCTAAACACTATCTAAACACTTACATGGCATCTAAACACCATCTGAAACACACACTCAGCATCTACTCAGCATCAA
>NC_062532.1:21465447-21487947 GCF_022655615.1 Tachysurus fulvidraco | reverse complement strand
GTGTGTAGTGTGTTTGTGTGTGTATGAGTTTGTGTTTGTAGTGTGTGTGTAGTGTGTGTGGGTGTGTGTAGGTGTGTGTATGTGTGTGTAATGTGTAGTGTGTGTAGTGTGTGTAGTGTGTTTGTGTGTGTGTGTAGTGTGTGTAATGTGTTTAGTGTGTGTAGTGTGTTTGTGTGTGTGTGTGTAGTGTGCGTGTAGTATGTGTAGTGTGTGTAGTGTGTGTAGTGTGTGTGTAGTGTGTGTGTAGTGTGTGTAGTGTGTGTGGTGTGTGTAGTGTGTAGTGTGTGTGTAGTGTGTGTGTAGTGTGTTTGTAGTGTGTAGTGTGTGTGTGTAGTGTGTGTGTAGTGTGTGTGTAGTGTGTGTAGTGTGTGTGTGTAGTGTGTGTGTAGTGTGTGTGGTGTGTGTGTGTGTAGTGTGTGTAGTGTGTGTGTGTAGTGTGTGTATAGTGTGTGTATAGTGTGTGTAGTGTGTGTGTGTAGTGTGTGTGTGTAGTGTGTGTGTAGTGTGTGTGTGTAGTGTGTGTGTAGTGTGTGTGTGTAGTGTGTGTGTAGTGTGTGTGTGTGTAGTACATTTACATTTACATTTACAGCATTTGGCAGACGCCCTTATCCAGAGCGACGTACATAAGTGCTTAAATCTCTAACACTGAATACATTAATGCTGGTTCACTAGGTTACATACTTAAGATACCATGAGTTTAAAACATTTGTTCAAAGTTACAATGAAAAAGTGTCAAAGGTGTTTTTTTTTTTTTTTTTTTGTTTTTTTTTTTTTTTAAATGCAAAAGATAAGGAAAGAAGTGCTAGTTGAAGTGCTTCCTGAATAAGTAGGTCTTCAACAGTGTAGTGTGTGTAGTGTGTGTGTGTAGTGTGTGTAGTGTGTGTAGTGTGTGTGGTGTGTGTAGTGTGTGTGGTGTGTGTAGTGTGTGTGTAGTGTGTAGTGTGTGTAGTGTGTGTGTAGTGTGTGTGGTGTGTGTAGTGTGTGTAGTGTGTGTAGTGTGTGTGGTGTGTGTGGTGTGTGTAGTGTGTGTGTAGTGTGTGTAGTGTGTGTAGTGTGTGTGTAGTGTGTGTGTAGTGTGTGTAGTGTGTGTGGTGTTTTTTTTTTTAGTGTCTTGTGTGTGTGTTACTTTTTTTTTTTATTGTTTGTGTGTATTTTGTGTTTTTTTAGTTTGTTTTTCAGTGTTTTTTTTTCATTGTGTGTCATTTTGTGTTTTTATTTTTTTTTTTTTGTGTTGTTTTTCGATTTTTTTTATTTTGTCTTTCAGTTTTTTTGTATTTTTTTTTTTTTGTTTTTTTTGTTTTTGTGTTTGTCGTTTTTTGTTTCGTGTTTTTTCCGTTTTTGTTCTTTGTTTTTCTTTGTTTGTTTGTTTTTTGTGTGTGTTTTTGTGTTGTTTTTTGTGTTTTGTCTTTGTTTTGTGTTTTGTGTGTGTTTGTGTTGTGTGTTTCTTGTGTTGTTTGTGTGTGTGTTTGTTTGTGTTTTTTGTGTTTTTTTGTTTGTTGTGTTTTTTTTTGTGTTTTGTGTAGTTGTTTTTTTTTTTTTGTGTTGTTTTGTTTTTGTTTGTTTTTTTGTTTTGTGTGTTTTTGTGTGTGTTTTGTTGTTTCGTTTTTTGTTTTTGTGTCTTTTGTTTTTTTTGTGTGTTTTGTTGTGTGTTGTGTTGTGTGTTGTGTGTGTCGTTTGTTTTGTTTTTTGTGTGTTTGTGTGTGTTGTGTGTGTGTGTGTGTGTTTGTGTGTTTTGTTTTGTGTGTCGTTTTTTGTCGTTGTGTGTGGTTATTGGTGTGTTGTCTTTTTTTATCTTTTTTTCTTTTTTTTTTTTTTTTTTTATTTTTTTTTTTTTCTTTTTTTTATTTTTTTTTTTATTTTTTTTTTGTTGTTTTTTTTTTTTTTATTTTTCTATTTTTATTTTTTTCTTTTGTTTCTTTTATTTTTTTTTTTTCTTTTTTATTTTGTTTTCGTTGTTTTCTGTTTTTTTCTTTTTTTCTTTTTTGTTTTTGTTTTTCTTTTTTTTTTTTTTTTTTCTTTTTGTGTTTTTTTTTTTTGCTTTTTTTGCTTTTTTGTCTTTTTTTTAGTTTGTTTCAGTGTGTGTGGTGTGTGTAGTGTGTGTGTGTAGTGTGTGTACCTTCATGCCGTGCCCCAGTGTGTCCAGGCTGCTGTAGGTGATTGGAGTTCGGCTGTATTTGGGTTTGGGGTCTTTGCTGGTTGCAGGTGGGATGATTTTACTGCTCCTGGAGTATCTCTTAGTCACGGTGAAGGCACCGATCTCTCGACGAGCCACTTTCTCTCTGTGCATGTCAACAGTCTGCACACACACACACACACACACACACACACACACACACACACACACACACACACACACACACACACACACACATAAACATAGATAAAATCAAAGTGCAAGTTTTTGCTTTTTGTATAAAACAGCAGCAGCCCTGAGATCTGAACACACAGCCACAGTAACCTCTGAACTTTGACCTCCCTCTATGATACAGTTAAGCTTAGATAGAAAGAAAGAGAGAAAGAGAGAAAGAAAGAAAGAAAGAGAGAAAGAAAGAAAGAAAGAAAGAAAGAAAGAAAGAAAGAAAGAAAGAAAGAAAGAAAGAAAGAAAGAAAGAGGAGTTGTTCTTCTTGCTGGTGTGGTGTGGTTTCCTGTCCTGCACCACAGAGGGGTGTACATACTTTTGCGTGTTGTAATGTAAGTGTTATTAACTGTTTAATGTGTGTTTCTGACGCTGCACTGCTGCTAACAGATCAGATTAGCCACTTCCTAATACACACTCTCTCTCTTCCTCTTCTCTCTTTAATGCTCGTCTCTCCATCCTGCAGCTGCGGGCCATCAGACGGCACCGGGAGCAGAATTTATACACAAATACAGCTGAGGGTTTAAAGCCCTGAAGCTCAGGTTAGCGTGGAGTGTGAGGAACATTGTGAGGAACATTGTGAGGAACATTGTGAGGAACATTGTGAGGAACATTGTGAGGAACATTGTGGTACGTCTGATCAGCTTAAAAACGACAGTGGTGTGGCTCGCTGGTGAGCTGTGTTTATGTGAGCTGTGTTTATGTGAGCTGTGTTTATGTCTGAGCACTTCTACACCTCCCTCAACACAATGGGGAACATCAATCAGGTTCAGCACTCAAACACACTGGGCCTTTCATTCAGGGACAGAGAGAGAGAGAGAGAGAGAGAGAGAGAGAGAGAGAAAGAAAGCGAGAGATAGAGACTGAATTGTGGTTATACAGTGGTGTGAAAAAGTGTTGGCCCCCTTCCTGGTTTGGGTGAGAGAGGTGGTGGGAAAGAGAGAGAGAGAAGTTCAGGTTCAGTATTCAGGGATGGTGGGAGAGAGAGAGAGAGAGAGAGAGAGAGAGAGAGAGAGAGAGAGAGAGAGAGAGAGAGAGAGAAGTTCAGGTTCAGCATTCAGGGATGGTGGGAGAGAGAGAGATGGTGGGAGAGAGAGAGAGAGAGAGAGAGAGAGAGAGACGAGCAGATAGAGTATGTGGGAAAGAGAGAGAAGAGCTAGAGAGAGCGTCGGATGTAGGCTACCCTCTCTTTGTGTCTCTTTGCGCTGGTGATATACTCGCTCGCCGTTTCTCTCTGCTCTCTCGTCTCTCCTTTTTTGTCGCTCACGCATCTCGCGCTCTCGTTCCTCCTCTCTCTCTCTCTCTCTTATCTTCTCTACTTTCTCTGTCCCTCTCTCGTATACTCTCTTTTGTTCTTCGTGTGTCTATGTCTGTATATCTTCGATGCTCTCTATATCAGGGCTCTCTATGCTCGCGCTAGTCTCTCTCTCTCTCTTTCTCTCTCTCCTTTTCCTCTCTCCACTGTGGAATAGTACTATGATACATCGACGGCCGCGATGTTCGGATTATACTGAGACGACTAGGAGTGAGTCATACTCTGTAGTCTTTCCGCTGCTATCATGTCTTTCTCGCGGCTGTGATACGGTACTGACCTGCGTGGGGTTTTCGTCTACTTTCTCTCCATCTCCATTGTAACTCTTTATATAGATCATATAATAATACAGCATCATATGATATGGCGAATCTCAATCTAGAGAGATCTACTCAGGTGACCCGGTTGGGCAGGACGAGCACAGAGCTTTCTGGAATGTCACGTATGTGTCTGAGTGAAAAGATGGCAGAAAAGAGGAAAGAGGAAGGAGGGAGGAGGGAGGAGGGAGGAGGGAGGACAGAGCGGCCCTCGGAGCTCAGCCATGGGGCCCGTGGGAAAACTCAGACACTCGAAAGTGCTGAATGAACATTTACAAAGTGGTCACAAACGTACATCAGTGTCTCAGGGGACGTTTGTAACTCCTCACTATTGTTATTTACTTTAAATAACACTGACATGATTTAGTGTAACAGAACGTCAGTGGTTTTGTTTGTCTGTGTCTGTGTGAACCATCAGGACTGTGCAGGTTCTTCTGCGGTTCTTTACCAGTCCGATGAGGTTGATGTCAGACTCGATGTGTCGGAGCTGTGAGCACTGAGCGTCCAGAAGTTTCAGCACGCTGGTGGCTAGTGTGCTGATCTGGTAGGCCACGCTGGCTAAGGACTGAGTGGTGAAGGCCTTGGTTTCCTCCAGAGCTTTAATCGTATCTCCACCTGCCTGTGAAGACACAGAGGAGTCACGATCGGCTCGACTCGGAGGAACATCTCCAACACAAACATCTCCAACACAAACATCTCCAACACTGATATGAAAAAAAAAACACATCATTTTAAAATGAATCAAACGTAAATTTATTCAACATGAAGAAAGAAAAGAAATAATAATAATTTCTGTTTAAAGATCAATATATGCTAAAGGGAACATGTGTGATAACTATCTATCTATCTATCTATCTATCTATCTATCTATCTATCTATCTGTCTGTCCATCTACACACATTTATATCAACTAATGTTACACTAAACTTTGTCTTGTGTTTAGGAGCATCATCTGCCTCGGGATGGTGACAGTAACATCATTTATTATACTCTTATTAATCAATGAGAAATGGAAGAGATGAGACACGGAAGAGTGTGAGTGTGTGTGTGTGTGTGTGTGTGTGTGTGTGTGTGTGTGTGTGTGTGTGTGTGTGTGTGTGAGTGTGTGAGAGTGTGTGTGTGTGTGTGTGTGTGTGTGTGTGTGTGTGTGTGTGTGTGTGTGTGTGTGTGTGTGAGTGAGTGTGTGAGAGTGTGAGTGTGTGTGAGTGTGTGAGAGTGTGAAATGAGAAATGGAAGAGATGAGACACGGAAGAGTGTGAGTGTGTGTGTGAGTGTGTGTGTGTGTGTGTGTGTGTGTGTGTGTGTGTGTGTGTGTGTGTGTGTGTGTGTGTGTGTGTGAGTGTGAGAGAGTGTGAGAGTGTGTGTGTGTGTGTGTGAGAGTGTGAGTGTGTGTGAGTGTGTGAGAGTGTGAAATGAGAAATGGAAGAGATGAGACACGAAGACGTGTTGAGGTGTGTGTGAAGTGTGTGTGTGTGTGTGTGTGTGTGTGTGTGTGTGTGTGTGTGTGTGTGTGTGTGTGTGAGTGTGTGTGTGTGTGTGTGTGTGTGTGTGTGTGTGTGAGTAGTGTGTGTGTAGTGTGTGTAGTGTGTGTGTGTGTGTGTGTAGTGTGTGTAGTGTGTGTAGTGTGTGTGTGGTGTGTGTAGTGTGTGTGTAGTGTGTGTGTAGTGTGTGTGGTATGTGTAGTGTGTGAGTGTGTGTGTGTGTGTGTGTGTGTGTGTGTGTGTGTGTGTGTGTGTGTGTGTGTGTGTGTGTGTGAAAGAGAGTGTGTGTGTGAGTGAATGAGAGTGTGTGTGTGCCCTGTTGGGTTGGCACTCCGTCCAGGGTGTGTGTAGTGTGTGTGGTGTGTGTAGTGTGTGTAGTGTGTGTAGTGTGTGTAGTGTGTGTGGTGTGTGTGGTGTGTGTAGTGTGTGTAGTGTGTGTAGTGTGTGTGGTGTGTGTAGTGTGTGTGTAGTGTCCAGGGTGTATCCTGCCTCGATGCCCGATGACGCCTGAGATAGACACAGACTCCCCGTGACCCGAGAAGTTCGGATAAGCGGTAGAAGATGAGTGAGAGTGAGTGTGAGTGAGACACGAAAGAAAGAAAGAAAGAAAGAAAGAAAGAAAGAAAGAAAGAAAGAAAGAAAGAAAGAAAGAAAGAAGAGGAGAGCTGAAGAGTCTCTATGGCTTTGACACTCAGTAGTTGATCCTCTGAGTCTTGACCTTTAACATGAGCTGACTGAAGTAACAGGATGTTACCAGATGTCAGAAATGAGAACTTCTTTCGTCTCCTTTAAACGTAGAGAACCCGAGCCGAGGAACTGAGGAGCTGAGGAACTGAGGAACCGATAACGTACGAGTCGACGAACTGAAGATCTGACCTAGTGAAACTGCTTGCTTCCTTTCTGCTCGTTTCAGTGTTGAACCTCAGTGACACGTCGTGACCTGATCACCATTGACACAACCCACGTGTTATACAGTGGTGTGAAAAAGTCTTGGCCCCCCTTCATGATTTTTTTTTTTTTTTTTTTTTGCAAGCTTTCACACTTTATTGTTTCACATCATCAAACAAATTTAAATATCAGTAAAAGATAACACGAGTAAACACAACATGCAGTTTTTAAATGAAGGTTGTTATTAATAAGGGAAAAGTAAATCCAAACCTACACGGCTCTGTGTGAAAAAGTGTTTGCCCCCTAAACCTAATGCCTGGTTGGGCCGCGCATAGCAGCAAGAACTGCAATCGAGCGTTTGCGATAACCTGCTATGAGTGTGTTACTATGAGTGTGTTACTATGAGTGTGTTACTATGAGTGTGTTACAGCTGAGGCTGTGGAGGAATTCAGTTCCGCTCATCTTTGCAGAATTGTTGTAATTCAGCCACATTGGAGGGCTTTCGAGCATGAACCACCTTTTTAAGGTCCTGCCTCAGCTTCTCAATAGGAGTCAGGTCAGGACTTTGACTCGGCCACTCCAAAGTCTTCATTTTGTTTTTCTTCGGCCATTCAGAGGTGGACTTGGTGTGTTTTGGATCATTGTACTGCTGCAGAACCCAAGTTCGCTTCAGCTTGAGGTCACCAACAGATGGCCGCACTTTGTCCTTCAGGATTTTTTGGTAGACAGCAGAATTCATGGTTCCATTTATCACAGCAAGTCTTCCCGGTCCTGAAGCAGACCATCACACTACCACCACCATGTTTTACTGTTGGGATGATGTTCTTTTTCTGAAATGCGGTGTTACTTTTACACCAGATGTAACGGGACACACACCTTCCAAAAAGTTGAGCTTTTGTCTCGTCGGTCCGCAGTATTTTCCCAATCATCAAGATGTTTCCTGGCAGATCATCATGAGACGATTCTTTATGTTCTTTTTGCTTAGCAGCGGTTTTCGTCTTGGAACTCTGCCATGCAGGCCATTTTTGCCCAGTCTCTTTCTTATGGTGGAGTCATGAACACTGACCTTAACCGAGGCAACATGTTGTTGTGGGGTCTATTGTGACATTTTGAGTCTTCGCTGGGCTCTTGGGGTAATTTTGGTCGTCCGGCGGCTTCTGGGAAGGTTTACCACAGTTCCATGTTTTCACCATCTGTGCATAACGGCTCTCAATGTGGTTCACTGTGCTCAAAGCTCATAAATGGCTTTATAACCTTTCCCATACTGATAGATCTCAATTACTTTCTTTCTCATTTGTTCCTGAATTTCTTTGGTTCTCAGCATGATGTGTAGCTTTTGAGGATCTTCTTTCTCTACTTCACTTTTATCAGTCAGGTCTTATTTAAGTGATTTCTTGATTGTGAACGTGTGTGGCAGTAATCAGGCCTGGGTGTGGCAGTAATCAGGCCTGGGTGTGGCAGTAATCAGGCCTGTGTGTGGCAGTAATCAGGCCTGGGTGTGGCAGTAATCAGGCCTGGGTGTGGCAGTAATCAGGCCTGGGTGTGGCAGTAATCAGGCCTGGGTGTGGCAGTAATCAGGCCTGGGTGTGGCAGTAATCAGGCCTGGGTGTGGCAGTAATCAGGCCTGGGTGTGGCAGTAATCAGGCCTGGGTGTGGCAGTAATCAGGCCTGGGTGTGGCTGGAGAAACTAAACTCAGGTGTGATAAACCACAGGTATGTTTTGACAGGGGGGCAAACACTTTTTCACACAGTGCCGTGTAGGTTTGGATTTAGTTTTCCCTTATTAATAACAACCTTCATTTAAAAAATGCATGTTGTGTTTACTGTGTTATCTTTTACTGATATTTAAATTTGTTTGATGATCTGAAACAATAAAGTGTGAAAGCTTGCAAAAGAACAAAAAACCAGGAAGGGGGCCAACACTTTTTCACACCACTGTATAACCACAATTCAGTCTCTATCTCTCGCTTTCTCTTTCTCTCTCTCTCTCTCTCTCTCTCTCTCTCTCTCTCTCACACACACACACACACACACACTCTCTCTCTCACACACACACACACACTCTCTCACGTTCTCTCTCTCTCACTCACTCTCAATCTCTCTCTCTGACATTGGAAATTCCTTCCATACAAAACTTGGAGCATCCATTTTCAAATCCCTGTTTAAGTTGTTACTATGAAAACAATAACATATTACGAGTCTCTTACTATATTAATATATGCAACATGCTCAAATGTTTGTGCACCCCAGAACATCACACACTCATAACATCCCCTTTACTGTTATTATGAGCTTCTCTTATTTAGATTTTAAGAAAAAAAGGGGCTGTAGGGGCTCGTGAACATTCAGCTACACGAGCATTAGTGAGATCAGACACTGATGTTGGGATGTTGAAGAGACTCCAGTTTCAGTTCCTCCCAGCGGTGCCGAGTCAGAGTCAGGGCTCTGCGCAGGACACTCGAGTTCTTTCACTCCAAACTCAACATCTTCGTTCAGCTTTGTGCACAGCTGCATTGTCACACTGGGTTTCAGCCTCTGTTAACACAAACTTTGTTTCCAAGGTGAAACCACTGACACGTGTCGTGCCGTCGGACCCGTGTTCATCTCCAAAACATGATATTGTATTCACACAAAAACACTGCATGAGCGTTGAGGAATCATAACTAGCAGAGATGTAAAAAAAAAAAAATCCAAACAAACCAAACTAAAAGAATCTTTAGAAAAAGAGTATTCAGAGACGTGATGGAAAAGTCACACTCACGTGATCACATTCATTAATATTCCACCTGTGGAACATCTGGGTAAAGTGTGTGTATATATATATAGCATGCAGTCTGTATTTCACCTGGAAAACTCAGTATAGTGTAAATAAATAAATAAATAAATAAATAAATAAATAAATAAATAAATAGGAAAGGTTTTGATGTCACAGCCCCAGTGTCTGTCTCAGAGTGCTGAAGGTCAGTGCATACACTTGATGAAGATGATGATGAAGTCGCTCACCTGGAGGTAGCTGTTCTCGCAGTACTCGGCCACATTGTGCAGGTTGTTGTAGTTATCTAGGAGCGCTTTCCGGGCCGCCGGGGCCTCTTGTAGGATGGTCGTGATCTCTTCCGTACAGCGCTGCTGCTTCATCGTGCACGAAGTAAGCGCAAGTGCGCGAGCGTACAGGAAACTCCGTCTGCAAAACTGTGTCTTTGGGCTCGCGCTTTGAAAGCAGAATCGGAGACGCGTCATCTCAGTGACGTGCAGCACACACACACACACACACACACACACACACACACACACACACACACACACACACACACATACAAACACACACATAAACACATACATATAAACACACACACACACACACACACACTCACTCACTCACACACATACAAACACACTCACTCACACACACACATAAACACATACATATAAACACACACACATACAAATACATACACAATCACACACACATACAAACACACTCACCACACACATACAAACACACACACATACAAACACACACACATACTCACTCACACACACATACAAACACACACATACACACTCACTCACACACAGAGATACAAACACACTCACATACATATAAACACACACACACACACACACACACACACACACACACACACACACACACAGTTAGGAAAACTCCGAAACTGAACCCCACACCCCTCTTCCTCTTATTTTTATATCGTCATTAATAATAATGTTAGTGAAGGTGTAGCACGTGATAGAGCTGTGCTTTAACTCAAAAGCGATTAGTAAATGAGTTGGTTATTATGACTCGTTTAAAGTGAATCAAAAGAGCAATTTGATTCACAAGCCGCTCGAGTGAACTTTTCTTAAATATAAAAGTCATGGGGTGATTTAACGAGACGATTCTTTTCATTTGAGCAGTATAGAGTGCTTTATTAAAGGAAAATGGGAAGTTGGTGCCACAACAGCCTCAAAACATGTGGCACGACTCTTCAAAATGTGGAATCGAGTCGAGCTTAAAATTCGTTCTAGTGAACCAAAGGAATCAAAAAAGTGATTCGGGCAACTAGGATCGGATCAAATCAACTGAATCAGTAAAGTCATTTTTAAATGCATGATGCTCACAATCTCTGCAAAATCTGTCAGATGAGCTCTTAAAAAGATGTCACTTTTTTATTATTAACTTAATTAATAGTCATTATTATTTTGAAGCCAGACGAGCAAAATGATTCACAAAGAGTCGCTGTGACTCTATTCACCTAAAAGAGTCTATTAAATCAGTAAAGTCGAATCAGTAAATACACAATACATAAAGATTTTTATAAACCATTTCAAATGAATAGATAGAATAGAAAAAATAGAATTTTGCAGTTAAGCGTTTATTAATTAACATTAATTCCGATGTTAATATTCATATGATTCAGTCATGTATAATGACACACACACACACACACACGATGTAATGTCGCCCCCTAGCTGATGGTTTTTGTATGTATTTTCTTTTGAACATTACATTTCTACAACTGCTGCAGGGTTTTTGTGTAATCAGTTTAAAAACAACCACATTATTATTTCTCAAATGATTGACAACAACGTTTAAGCTTTTAATGAGCCTAAATAACATTTTTAAAAACATTAATACTTAGTGATAATAATCTCTACCTTCAGAAAATGACTCTTAACTAATAACCTGTGTGCATTTTAAAAATGTATTCTAAAGTTAAAGGTAAAGTAAAGGTGCATTTGCAGTGATGTTTCTCAACTCCGAAGCATTGTCTTACTCACAGCCCTGAATAAACTGGCTTTATCCATCATAAAATTAAATTCCAGGACAATAGAAGGTATAAATATATTTATTGAAAGCTAATTCGAGGCCGTTAGCTCTGCGGTGAGGTCATAAATGAATCGGGGGGTTATGATGAGGAGAAACACAGCAGTGAGAACGCCGTAGCACAGAAGAATGGCCCTGAGGCCGAAGACAGACTCTGGGTCACTGATTCTGCGCTGGCGTCCGAGTTGTGTGTAAACGCCGAGTCTGATCTCAGCAGTCTTTCTGCCTTGGATCCAGCAGTAGTATGTTCCTTTGTCCTCCATTTTCACAGGTCTGAAATGAAGATGGTGACCTAAATCTATGAAGACACGTGCATTTGGATCCACACCCTCCATGTACTTGGAGCGATAAAGAGGTGTAGAGCCTTTATCCCACGCCACTGTGTGCTCCGGCCTGGCTTTGGGACACGACAAGAGGACATCGGAGTCTGTTGGATGGTTGTGGTAGTAGATCTGATGCTCTGGAGAAGCTGGATTGTCATACCCGAGGAACTCCAGCAGAGCCTTTCGCTTTGGATTTAGCGGAGGTTTAGGAGGGCAGAAAGATTCGCAACTTCTAACACTGAGCTCCGCCCCGTGGTCCGCGCCGCTCAAACCGAAGCGCGGAGGAACAGCAGAAGAACCGCACGAAGTCACGTTTCTGCTCTCTCGAAGGTAGCGCACTTGTAGATATTCACTCATGACGTAACAGAGCCCCACTCGGACCTGCTCGCCTGGCACGTCGCACCGGTCACACACAGACCAAGGCCAGTAGCTGGTAAACACTCTGAAGTGCTCGTTGGAATTGGATTTGAGTTTGTCTCGTTGTTCGGGGTTCCAGGGAAAGAAAACGTTCAGAGCGACTTGAACATCTACATCATAGCCGAAGAAGAATTGTCCCGAAGCCGTGCCACAGACGTAATGCCCGGAGTCGTCCTGCTGAGCCCTGAAGATCAGCAGATTGAATAAACGGATGGAAAACCGCTGGCGCAGGTTCATTTCACTTCCTACTTTGGATGAATCTGTTATGGCCGTCCCTGAGAAGTCGGTCAGGACTTTGGCGTTGTCTGGACCCAGGTGTTTCTGATAGTACCACACCACTGAGAGAACGTCTGCTGGCTTACAGTGACAGGGAAGCTCGATGGTCATGTCAGCTACGTACGCTGCGTTATCGAACACGAGGAACGCAGGACACGAGCGGGTGGTAAAGATGTCCTCCTTGTCCTCAGGAGCTTGATATGCACCCAGTAGGAGAGGACACAGTGTCAGGAAAAATACTTCAGGAGACATTGTCATGTCAAACCCTCGTTGCTTATCAAGGAGAAGTGTTTTGTTTTGAATGTTTGTTGTCACGGAACTGAGGAGAAGTCGTCGTGTCACACAACTGACGTTTGATTCGATTCATCGACTCCTCATTAAACTGGTGCTGATAAAGGAATCGTTTAGACAAAATTCTAACGTGTCACATTTTTATCTGAGTCGAAATACAGCTGAACAAAATAAAACAGCATTAAACTAAATCTTGGAAATAAAAACAATAAACTTTTTTTTTAATGTTTATTTTTTAATTTTTTTCATACAGGAAACCGACAGTCTGTTCTACATTTCCACAAACTCCATACTTTGCCATCAAATCCCTGATGTTTTCCTCGGTAAGAGCTTCACACACTGAAGATCCTTCCTCCTCTGTCTCGAGAACATCAGTGAGGTTGGGATGAGCCTCCAGCAGGTTGTGGAACAGACGCTCACACGCTCCTCGCTCGACTTCACTTAGCAGAGACACGCCGAGGCCGAAGCGTCCGGTCAGTGAGAGCCCCTGCAGCACGCCCATCACCGCCGCCTCGTCCCCGGGCACAAAACACTCATTCAGGACCACCAGGAACTCGCCCAGGAGCCCGAAGGCCACCTCAGTGTGGAACAGCTCCCTCAGGTTCTGTCCACCCAGCCTGAGCAGGAAAGCATACTTCTCAATGGAGCAACCCTTGAACCTGCGCCAGTCTCGACTGAACTCCGACTCGCTGCGAGGCTGTGACTCAGACAGCACCGACTGTAATGACAAACATCACTTCCTAAATATTCACCATGTACAGAACATAACAGACAAATAAGTTCATTTAACTATTGAATAACTTTTGCAGGAACTATTTAATAAAATGCAGAAGGAGCAGTATTAATAATAACAGTATTAATAATAACAGTATTAATAATAACAGTATTAATAATAACAGTAATTAAATTTCTGTTTTATCATCCAAAATGATTTTGATTCTTTTTGTTATATTATATTATATTATATTATATTATTATACTCTACAATGATATTTGTGATATTATTCAACAACAACAACAACAACAATAATAATAATAATAATAATAATAATAATAATAAACATTATTTGTTATGTATGCATTATTAATATTTCAGAATTTCTAACATAATTTAGAAGATATATTTA
Organism: Tachysurus fulvidraco; assembly: GCF_022655615.1. Taxonomy (NCBI): domain Eukaryota; kingdom Metazoa; phylum Chordata; class Actinopteri; order Siluriformes; family Bagridae; genus Tachysurus; species Tachysurus fulvidraco. The sequence goes on along the minus strand of NC_062532.1, from coordinate 21,474,336 downwards.
ATTAAATTTTATAAAACCATAAAGACCACTATACACAACTGCTACTAACAATTATAATTTTTATTATTATTATTTTTATTATTATATTTTGACTATCACCGATCCTATTTATTTATGTGTGTATGTATGTATTTATTTCTTTATTGTTAATTATATTCTTTGCAATTACCTTTTTATAAGATTTATGTTATTATACTAATAATTTACATTTTTTATACATTTTAATGATAATCCAAATTGAATCAATAAAAAATAAAGAACGTATTAATATAATAATGATTATGATTAAAACTCAATATCAGTAATGATGGCAGTAAAGTAAACGGTGCGTCGGTTGATCTGAGAAATCGGAGTCTGTAACAAAGGTTTATGTATAAAGAGACTTGATATATCATAAGTAGACTTATTGTTATTGTGATGTCCGTAATTAGGAGGAATCACGTGATAATAAATATGTGACCTGCAGTGATTCTGTGCTGGTGTGTTTCAGCTCACTGTTTACACCAATGATCGGGTTCCAGGGCTGTTTCCGATTTGTGTCTTGGTGCTTTTTGTCCAAAGGCTTCAGGTGACATGCCTTCACGATCTGCCTGAAATACAAAAACAGTACATTTCATCAGTTCAATTCAATTCAAGTTTATTTGTATGGAGCTTTTTACAATGGACGTTGTCTTGAAGCAGCTTTACAGGACAAAGACACAGAACAAAAGGTTATTATAAAGAATAATATAAAGATTAATATTAGATATATTTAAGTCTGAGGTGACTCAAGTTAAGTCAAGTCAAGCTTTTATTGTCATTACAAACATATATAGCTGTTGCAGTGCACAGTGAAATGAGACATTTCTCCAGAACCAGGGTGCTACATAAAACTAAGACAGATCTAATGACTTAGTAAGTTAGTCCTAGATACATAAAGTGCAAGACTCAGGTGACTGTGGGGAGGGAAAACTCCCTTGAATGATAAAGGAACCTTGAGAGAACAACCAGGTGAAGGAACCTTGAGAGAACAACCAGGTGAAGGAACCTTGAGAGAACAACCAGGTGAAGGAACCTTGAGAGAACAACCAGGTGAAGGAACCTTGAGAGAACAACCAGCTTAAGGAACCTTGAGAGAACAACCAGGTGAAGGAACCTTGAGAGAACAACCAGGTGAAGGAACCTTGAGAGAACCAGGTGAAGGAACCTTGAGAGGAACCAGACTCAATGGGGAACCTCATCCTCATGGAGGGTGTGATTATAAATATACAGCCTGATAAATGTTGTATTGATGTAAAAGACCACATGGAGTTCACATCTCTTCTCAGTCATAATCAGTCTTAATTAAACACCATAGAAACCGATGTTCTGTTGGTTTTGCCACCAAACTCCATCTCTACTGGTCCAGGACTGGAAGTCAGGATTTAAACAGGTTTTCTTAACAACATAATATACTTTTGACACCTTTAAATGTTGTAAAAGAAAAAAAATACTTATAAAAATATATATAAAATGGGTCACTGCACCTTTAAGAAATGAAGAGTCCCAGATCCACACTGAGGCTTTAATATTAGCACTGAATTTATATTACTTAATGAATAAAGCTCGTATTCGTTGAATTAAACATATATTACAATAGAAATAAAGAGAAGGAAAAAAAAAACAGTTCATTTACCGAAACTCTTCGTAAGTGGCTACGTTTTGATGAATAGCTCGAAGTTTAGCATCGTTTTCTCTCGCGCGGGTTTTATCCGCATTCAAAGCGCGATTTAGTTCCTTACTCAGCGCTGAGAAATTAATAGCATCACTTTTCTTCATGATCGAGTGTGTTTAACGCTCTAATGGTCGGATTTGCTCAGGTAGTAAAAGTGTAAACAGAACGTTTAGCTTGCGCTAGCCTTTATAAACACACCGGTAACCATGGCAACAAGCAAAGACTCCGCCATTTTGGATTCAACTGCGTTTTTTTGTTTTGTTTTGTTTTGTTTTGTTTATTTAATCACTTATTCTCTCATAAATATAGACGTTTCTATCTTGTCGTACTGTTCCTTAAATCCTGATTTTTAAAAAAGTGTCGCTGTAATGTTAGTCTTTGAAAAAATACTAACTTTATTCTGCTAATTTTGCAGTCACGTGCGCAGCAGCGTTGATACAGGTGTAAATGTCGCCCCCTGGTGTTGGCATTAAAACGATCTGTTTTTAATCCTAATCTACGTTATAACTAATGTTACATGTTTTATTATCGGACTGTATATTTGTTTACATTTTGTTGTCAGTAGTTGTCTAGTTTGTTGAAGTATATAACACAGAATAGAATATTATTATAATTATTCTGCTAATTTTACAGTCACGTGCGCAGCAGCGTGTATACAGGTGTAAATGGCGCCCCCTGGTGTTGGCTATAAAACTGTTTCTAATCCTAATCTACGTTATAACTAATTTTTTTTGTTTTATTATCGGACTGTATTTTTATTTTTTTATTTTATTTTTTACATTTTGTTTTCTAGTTTGTTGAAGTATATAACATAGAATAGAATAGAATTTTTCAGATATATTCAGTTTCAGAATTTAAGCCTCTTATATACATCATAACAGTTTGTACTTCTTCCAGATATCTCATTTTTATCTAACTTTCTTTCTTTATAATCAATTTCTAGATTTAATGAGTCCTGTTAGTTAGTGATTTGGGATTTTGTGAAGTCCAAATCATGACGGTACTTTTTTTTTTGTGTGTGTGTGTCTGCTTTGTGGAAGGAGTCTCCAGTTTCAGCACTTTATTCTGTAACAGAGTTAAAACTCTAACTTGTTCTTTACAACATGACACATTAAAAGTATGAAGTGCCTGATGTTTATAACTTCCAGAACACTGTTAGAGCAAAAAAATAACTTTTATTACACTAATATTAGTGAAATATGAACAAGACATGAAATCAGCTCTAAACACTGAACCATTTACTGGTTTGGGACTTTTCTATTTTCATTCTTTCTTTCGCTCTATTATGTATAACAATGGTTTGATGGTGTTTGAGCTCTTGGTCCCTGCAACACTAATGCGATTTAGCGATAAAGGGTTTTGTTGAAGGACGCAGCAGCTGAAAGATGGACAGAGTCGATTAAAATCTGCTCGACGCCACAGAAATTTCGCCTGAAAGGCTCGAGAAGTGCAAAACGACTGGGGATTGAGGAACAAGAGGAACTTTAAAACTTTTATACTTTTCCACCCGTCATCAGTTTTATATTACAGTTCATTTTACTCAGCGAATCAAATCAGTAGGAAAACGATTCAGTTCAAATGACTCGACTCTTATACCGATTCACGCAGATAACAGGAATAGCGTTTTAAATGTTATCTATTACTCTTATAAACTGTGGGTAATATAAGTTTTAATATTGGTGTCAATAGAAAAAAACAAATTCAGTGTCATCTTTACGACAGTTTTGTTTATCATGATGTTTAAGTAATTCCTTTTTTCTCACGACACCAAAGGTTTGAGTTGGACCACACCCATTTACCACAATATGCGATACTAAGGAGATCTGAAGTCCATGATCCTTACGCCAATACAACATTTATCTGACTGTATATTACAATCACACCCTCAGTGTCACCCATATGAGGATGAGGTCACCCTCGAGTCCGGTTCCTTCCTTTACCAATTTAAGGGAGTTTTTCCTTGCCACTGCTGCCTGAGTCACCTCAGACTTGCTCATAGGGGAATAAATACATACACATTGTGAACTATATATATCTAATGATAATCTTGAATTTTTTATTCTGTTAATTCTTTTTCTTTTATTATTCCTTATGTTTACCTTCTGCTCTGTTTATGTTCTGTAAAGCCGCTTTGAGACAATGTCTATTGTAAAAAGCGCTAAACAAATAAACACTAATTGAATATGCCAGAGTTTGTTAGGATCGTTTTTACTCTGACCCCAACCCCCTATTTCCCCTCACACATAACGGTCATATCACCACTTTAAAGCACGATTCCACCACCTTATAATTTCAGACTTGTGCAGATGCAGTCCTTTATTCTTCACAAGCACTTGGGTGCTAATCTGAGATATTAGCTTGTTTACAGCTCAGCTAAGGAAGAGTAAAGGGTTTGTTTACTGTCCATAAAACAGGAGTTATTAAAATACATAATGTACCAGAAATGTGCTCATCATTATAAGTACTTTTACACAGAGCTCGAGGCTTAAACAGACATTAAATTATGACACAGATTTTTCCAGTTTACTTAATAGAAAAGGAGAATTTGAACATAGCTCCTTTAAATACGGTGTTTAATAAACATGACCTTTTGAAACACTTAAACAGTAGCACAAAATCTTGAGAAACATATTTATGGTTCTTCAGCGCTTTGACGCTAATGAGACAGACAGACTCGATGATGGACTTTCAATATTTTATTGAAAATAAAGCGAGCCGAGTGAGCGCTCAGGCGATGCTCCCGGCGTTCGAAGCAATCCTGGGCCACAGATCTGCACACTCCTTGGCTACAGGTCCCGTAATGGCTGAACCTTTAAAACAAACAGCAAAGTGATGACAGTTATTCTACACTCTAAAGTCATTCATTAAAACGTCAGCATTCAGGTTGTGCGTTTTTTATTTTTGTTCCATCGCGGATTGAGATTGTACAGTACGACGTGATAAACTGCCATCTCACCCAAGAGCGATGGGCTTCACTATTTCCTCCCACGACAACTCACTCAGCCACGGCAGAGACGAAGCGAGTGCTTTAAAGGAGGACGTAGGTGTGTTGTATGAGGATCACGCTCACCTTTCATTTCCCCTTTGTTGTTCACTATGACCCCCGCATTGTCTTCGAAATACAGAAACACACCATCTTTTCGCCGATACGACTTCCGCTGTCGTATCACCACCGCCGGATGCACTGAAACACAAACGGACACGAGAGTGAACGTCAAGCAGCGACGCACCTTGTCGCTGTAACAGACGCCTGCATGAATAACCATAAGAGCATCCCAACCAACTGCAAACTCAAAACCAGACAAACAAAACTTCTGTTTACAGGAAACCTTTCTGAAATGGCGGCAATTTACAGTTACTAATTTTATAAGCGGTCAAATTGATCAGAAAACACTACGTTGTACAGAAAGTGTTCCTCTGTTCACTCCTGATTGGCTGGCAGTTTGATGATGTTACGGTATAGAACGAGAAGGAACAGTCGAGCCACGAACGCTAAGTAAATTATTCGTCACGTCGGCCTAGCTTACAAATGAACGCTACAAAATAAGACGTTCCCACGCCGAGATCCCAATGGCTGCCTTCAAAGTGTAGGTAAAATGACTTACTTTTATATAATATGCATTAATGCCAGCAATACAGCAGTGTTATGTATCAACAGGTTGGTATTTATTAATTTATATTTAAACAATGTTTATGCTTTATATACAAAAATATATATAAACAATTTATCCTCAAACGATTTCATCTTTAATAATCAGGTTCAATATTTATCAAATAAGCATTAACTGAAATCTGACAAGCAGTTTAACAATTTATTACGATATCCTACAAACTTAAAGCAGAATTAGATTTTCAGGAGAATGAGAAAACTTAATAATGCGAGAATGGCAACCCACAGCCATGAGGACCAGTAGAACACGATACAATAAAAAAAACACAAGCAGAGAGACGAGACATACCCTTCTTCCTGAGCTCTGGCTTTCCTTTCTTAACTGTGGCCATGACCATGTCACCCACACCTGCAGCAGGAAGCCTGTTCAGACGGCCCTTGATGCCTTTGACGGAGATGATGTACAGGTTCTTAGCACCTGAAGGGGTGGAGGCAAGAGACAGGGATCAGTCGCAGATACGGTCGAGATTCGTGAGAGAACTGGACTAGTAGAGAAACGCAGTAAACATGTTCCATCACGGATTGAGATTAAACAGTACAGGATTCATCACTGCCATCTCACCCAAGAGCAATGGGCTTTATTATCTCCTTCCACGACAACTCGCTCAGCCACCGAGCAGACAAAGCAAGTGCTTTAAAGAAGGAGTCTGGATAATTCCAAAACAGGGAACATGCATGTCCTTGAGGAACTGATCCAAAAGTTAACCTGTGACCGAGTCTAAATTCCTCTAACAATTTTTTAAGGGGGGAAAAAAGTGTCATTAATCCCGTGTCATTCTGTCAAAGTCAATAATACTGAAATTCATGGTTAAAGAGAAGCTAATTTCCTACACTAACTCAAACATCTTTAAAAGTCATCAGATGAGCACAACATGGGCAGATTCCCAACCCTGGAGAACCCTTGGGTCCAAACTCTAATCCTGAGGATTCCTCGATTTCCCGACCAAAACGAATCCCAGATTAAACTATAACAATGGCGACGCCAGTTTTCCCTCCACCCGCTCCAGGAGAAACCAACATGAATGTGCTTTACACTATAGGTGATCAGCTGCAGGACCAGAGTGAGGTATTGTGTGTGCATCCTAATTGTTGAAGTCATGTGTAACAGGTTGTGTTACCTGTGTTGTCGGCACAGTTGATGACGGCTCCCACTGGGAGACCCAGCGAGATGCGGAACTTGGCTCCAGAGGAACCACCACGTCCTGAAAAAGACAAAACACACAATTCTCAAAACCTTCTGAAAAATAATGATCACATCAGAACACTGTACACACACACACCCCATACAACACTGTACACACAGACAGAGACACACACCCCATACAACACTGTACACACATTAAACACTGTCCACACACACAGACCCCATGCAACACTACACACATACAGACCCCATACAACAGAATACACGCGCACATCAAACACCACACACAGACCCCATGCAACACTACACACACATACCCCATAAACAACGTACACACACACTAAATACTGTTCACACAAACAGACCCCATGCAACACTACACACACACACACACCCCATACAACACCACACTACACACATACAGACCCCATACAACACTATACACACACCCCATACAACACACACACAGACCCCATACAACACTATACACACACCGATCCCATGCAACACTGTACACACACACACAGACAGACAGACAGACCCCATACAACACTTTACACACACCGAACCCATGCAACACTCTACACACACACACACACACACACGTGTCAAACTATTATTAACTGTCCTAAACAAGCCCTGTTTATAGTCCGACATTATCTCCCCCTGTAATCTGTAACAGTTAATGAGTCTCGTCTCTGAGGCAGGACGTGAACATGCTAAGCTAAGCTAACAGGCTAATCTGAGACACGTCGCTACCGCTTTATAAGCGTGAGAAAACGTAATTTAAGACAATAATCCTGATGGTTATAAAGCGTAATGACTATATAACAGATATAAAGCTATAATATAAATATATATCAGTGTTGTGACCAAACCGAGCATCAACACCTCCGTTAGCCGCCTAGCATCAAGGTGTTGATTATAAACACACAAAGCGGGTTTTTAACTGAATATCCACTAAAACACAAACTACAACATGTCTGTTCATCAGCACGAGTAAAAAGAGCCGTTTAAAGGCGCCCATTGATGCGGATTCCATCAGATTCACACGGACATCTTTTACCTCTCTTAGACATCGCGGCCTGAAGGTAAGAGAAGGAAGAGAGAAAGGAACGCTGGGAAATAACGTCGTTCTAAAGGACCCTGTGTGGCGCCGCCGCGTTCGCCTGAATAAAAATCATACAAACTTTAACGTTTAAGCTTTAAACGTTTCTCCAGGATCGGGGACATAACACATAAAATAAAGACTTAGTGAGTTAGTCTTAGACACATAAAGTGTATCTGTGTAACCTGGTGTACACAGTGTGAGACACAAGACAGATAAGACAGACAAGACAGGAAGACAGTGCAAGACAGAAAGACAGTGCAGGACAAGACAGAAAGACAGTGCAGGACAAGACAAACAAGACAGTGCAAACAAAAAGACAGTGCAGGACAAGACAAACTACAGGAAGACTGCAGGACAAGACAAACTAGACAGAAAACAGTGCTGGACAAGACAAAAAGACAGTGTAGGACAAGACAGAAAGACAGTGCAGGACAAGACAGAAAGACAGTGCAGGACAAGACAAACAAGACAGTGCAAACAAAAAGACAGTGCAGGACAAGACAAACTACAGGAAGACTGCAGGACAAGACAAACTAGACAGAAAACAGTGCTGGACAAGACAAAAAGACAGTGTAGGACAAGACAGAAAGACAGTGCAGGACAAGACAAAAATACAGAAAGACTGCAGGACAAGACAGAAAGACAGTGCAGGACAAGACAAAAATACAGAAAGACTGCAGGACAAGACAGAAAGACAGTGCAGGAGAAGACAAAAAGACAGTGCAGGACAAGACAAACTAGGCAGTGCAAACAAAAAGACAGTGCAGGACAAGACAAACAATACAGGAAGACTGCAGGACAAGACAAACTAGACAGAAAACAGTGCAGGACAAGACAGAAAGACAGTGTAGGACAAAAGACAGTGCAATCAAGAAGACAGGGCAGAAAGACAATATTATATGTGCAGTAATAGTAATAATGGAATGAAGGCATCAGTATTATAGCAGCACTTACTTGAGATAATGTAAAGTATTGTGCAAAACAGCAATCAACTGAAATGTGAGACAGCAAAACTTGTCTATCATTTACATTACTAATTCACAGCGTAGCTTTCATATTAATCTGCACTACATATAGGACTATATAATTTAATACATTTTAAAAATAAAACTGTAAAATAAAAACTATATGTATAAATAAAACACATTGGTATGGATCCTTTCATTCTAAAAGAAGTTGTTATTATTATTAGATTTTTCTCATACGAGTTATTTTCTCATATATTTACCGTACTAGCTATGTAACGTCACACTACACGTTGACGCAATGAG